>NC_140408.1:0-2500 GCF_056956725.1 Heliconius melpomene rosina | reverse complement strand
CGCTTTTTTAATAAACAATATTCAATAAACACATATCTTTTTATATATCTTATACACATAACTATTTTCTAACTTAAACTTATTTAGATATTACTAGCAGTATATATATATATATTTTTCTTTTTTACTTCTTTTTTCTTTTTATTAATGTATATTTTTGTATTATATTTTTATATATTTTTTATATATTTTTTATATATTTTTTATATATTTTTATATATTTTTATACATTTTTTATATTCTTTTTTTTTTTATATATTCTTTTTTTTATATATATTTTTTAAATTTACGTTTCTTTTGATACACCGACTTTTTAATCTAAACTGTACAATGATATGTAGAACTATGAGCTATGACCTTAAGACTATACTTATTAATAGAGACATAAATTTAAAACTAAACATATTTATAGAACAAAAATTTTTAAAACTAAACATATCTATAAAACCATAAATTTAAATCTAAACATATTTATAATAACCATAAATTTAAAACTAAACATATTTGTAAAAACATAAATTTTAAAACCAAACATATTAATAAACTATAAATTTAATACTATATATATTTATATAAACGTTTTAGATGACTTTGTATTTAGAGACACAGTTTTATATAGTTTTAAGTAACAATTGTATGTACATTTATAAACTAAAATTGTAACATAATAATATCAATTTATGCCAATGTATATACCAATAGAAGGCGCATTTTGTTTTAGTGGGAACCATAATCAATTTTGTTTTTAACTTGGTTTTGCATGTATATTACGGTTGGACAAGAATAAGACAAAGCGGAGTGTTCGGAGTTTAAATTACTATTTGTTTTACTATTGAATTTATCGCAGTTGAAACATTTAGGGGTAGTTTTATCAGCTAACTTTGGACAAACGGAATGTTGGTGATTAACGTCGGCGCAGTGCGAACAAGGCCTGCAGTCGGACACACAGTTTTTGCTGATGTGTCCGAACTGCAGACACTTGTAGCACTGCATGAAAGGTGAGAAATCACCAACAAATACCTGTTGGTGGTCTATGTTTAGTCGGCCCAGTCGGATTGCTTCCCGCCACACGACTGGACTCACAATAAAAACGGCATTATACAAATTAGAATTTCGATTATTATTACGTCTGAAACGGAGTTTAAAATCATTTTCATTACTTACGAGTGTTGTGATTGATGGATTTTGTTGCTTTACTATTTTACTTAATTCGTCGAGGGAAACATCAGTAGATATTCCCTTTAGAATAAGCATAGGTCGAAGTCTCTTGGCGGGTTCCGCGGTTACTATTTCAGACGCCTTGAGAAGTTCAAGGGTCTCATTACAGTGTGATTCATTAAGGAATTCCACCCTTAATTTATTGTTTTTAATAGATTGGACTTTGGTAGGTGCATACGATTTGTTGCGGAAGGTAATGCTATTTTTAAATTTTTTAATTGTATCCTGTTTGTTGTCAGTCTGTTCTTTAGGTGTAATAACTAATGCGGGCTTGTAACTGTGTTTTGGAGGTTTTATTAAGGGTGGCTGGGGATTAATTGTAGCTGTTTCTGAATGTGTGGGGGATGTATAAACTGCACTATGCGATTGCAGCTCTGCTTTAAATTTCGATAGCTCCTCCCTAACTGCTGCCACGACATCCTCTCTCAGTGTGCTATCTACCACTGGTGGTGCTATTGGGGGTGTTGGGGGTGTTGCTGATGGAGCTGTGACCACAGGTGTCGGGTTCGAATCCCCTGGTTCCATCACAGCCTCCATATAAATGTCTGTGGCTAGTCTAATCTCCTGAGCGGCTTGTACTATAAATTTTTTATTTTCAGAGGTAACACTTTTGTGTTCCTCTATTGCAAACATTATGCCCTGAGTGAGTTTGTGGATGACAGCGTACATTGAGTGGATATCCTTCGCTTCCACAGCGACAGCAGGGAGGGGCCTCGCGACTCTCGAAGCCTTCGACCTAGACTTACTCTTTGGTTTACGTGGGGTTTTGGAGGGTTCAATATCAAAATCAAGGTCAAGTTCCCTGTCGAGAGACATCTCCAATAATTGAGCGACTGAATCTGGAGTGCTACACCTGCTCTCAGTGGCCGCAGCATCTCCAGAGCCAGGGTTTTGATTTTTATTTTCCCTCTGGCTACTCGTCCCAGCCTCCGAGGTAGGCTGAGTCGAAGTCTTATTATTTTTACTACTAGGCGGCGTTGCGAACATACGCTTGTAGTCCATTTTAATTCAGAGATACGAGCAATAAAAAAAAAAAATAAAAAATAATAAAAGAAATATAAAACAAAAATATTAAGTTAAATTAAACAAATTTTCCCGCTATAATGTGTCGTGGGAACTCTCTAAATAACAAGTTGATTAATTATACATAAATACAAGAAAATTATTAAGCTAACTCTAATACATAGAAATTTGCAAAAAAAAAAAAAAAATTTTAATTTAATAATAAAAATAATAATAATACACTAAAATTAATACTAATATTCTATATAAAACAGTCACC
>NC_140407.1:16627500-16800244 GCF_056956725.1 Heliconius melpomene rosina | reverse complement strand
ACCTAACCTAACCTAACCTAACCTAACCTAACCTAACCTAACCTAACCTAACCTAACCTAACCTAACCTAACCTAACCTAACCTAACCTAACCTAACCTAACCTAACCTAACCTAACCTAACCTAACCTAACCTAACCTAACCAACCTAACCTAACCTAACCTAACCTAACCTAACCTAACCTAACCTAACCTAACCTAACCTAACCTAACCTAACCTAACCTAACCTAACCTAACCTAACCTAACCTAACCTAACCTAACCTAACCTAACCTAACCTAACCTAACCTAACCTAACCTAACCTAACCTAACCTAACCTAACCTAACCTAACCTAACCTAACCTAACCTAACCTAACCTAACCTAACCTAACCTAACCTAACCTAACCTAACCTAACCTAACCTAACCTAACCTAACCTAACCTAACCTAACCTAACCTAACCTAACCTAACCTAACCTAACCTAACCTAACCTAACCTAACCTAACCTAACCTAACCTAACCTAACCTAACCTAACCTAACCTAACCTAACCTAACCTAACCTAACCTAACCTAACCTAACCTAACCTAACCTAACCTAACCTAACCTAACCTAACCTAACCTAACCTAACCTAACCTAACCTAACCTAACCTAACCTAACCTAACCTAACCTAACCTAACCTAACCTAACCTAACCTAACCTAACCTAACCTAACCTAACCTAACCTAACCTAACCTAACCTAACCTAACCTAACCTAACCTAACCTAACCTAACCTAACCTAACCTAACCTAACCTAACCTAACCTAACCTAACCTAACCTAACCTAACCTAACCTACCTAACCTAACCTAACCTAACCTAACCTAACCTAACCTAACCTAACCTAACCTAACCTAACCTAACTAACCTAACCTAACCTAACCTAACCTAACCTAACCTAACCTAACCTAACCTAACCTAACCTAACCTAACCTAACCTAACCTAACCTAACCTAACCTAACCTAACCTAACCTAACCTAACCTAACCTAACCTAACCTAACCTAACCTAACCTAACCTAACCTAACCTAACCTAACCTAACCTAACCTAACCTAACCTAACCTAACCTAACCTAACCTAACCTAACCTAACCTAACCTAACCTAACCTAACCTAACCTAACCTAACCTAACCTAACCTAACCTAACCTAACCTAACCTAACCTAACCTAACCTAACCTAACCCGAGTCCCGGTTGAGCCCTCGTAGCGATCAGACACGAACGCGGCTCCCTAGACTACCAAAACAAGATTTTTCGGACGAAAAAATTCATAACTCGGGATATACTAGTGCGATTAAAGTGAAAGTGACACTGAAAGTTGCGCGGAAGTGTACCCTATCCGACGGTGCCAAAAAAGTAATTTTTGGACAAGTGCGAGTGACAAAAATCATTAAAAAACTATTAAAATCTTGTGAAAAAAGACACTTTTTAGTTTTAAAAATTAAATTAAAAATACTAATAGTGAACTCAGCGACATGCCCGACCACATAGGGATGGTCTGGGAAGTATCCCTGTAAACTAAGTGTTTTTTGTGAAAATCCGAGTGCGGGAACCAAAGTTAGCGGGGTTTTTCCCACAAAAACGCTTAAAAAACACGTGGTTTTAAACAAAAGTGCGTGCGGCGCCGTTTTTAAAGCGGTACCCCCCCTTTTTTATTACTCCCCCCTGTGTGCCTGGTGACCCCCCAAGTCCCCACAAAATCTGGGATTTTTTCCCCCGCGCACCCCGGAGATATTGGAGTTTTCCTAAAAACCACGTGGAGACTACTTTTGAAACGGAGAGTCGGAGAGTGACACCAAGAGTGTCTTTCGACGCGGACGAACTTTCCCTTGACACCCCTGAAAGAAGATCGAAGATCCGTGAACCACAGAGCAAGTTATTTAGAAAATACTAATTTAAATTTTCGAATTTTACTCTTCCAAATTTTGTACATTATTTTCCAAAAGATTTTCAGCGGTAACCCCTAATTATTTTTGTATACCTAAGTAGCAGCACTCTTAAAGAATATACCCTGAAAGTTTCAGATTTTTCCAAGTAGTAGTTTCTGAGTTATAAAAAAAGTAACAACTTTGGTCGAAGCGCCAGTTTTTGTTCTATTTATAGAACAAGGTAACAAAAGTGTATCTTCGTTTATAACTTGACTTCCAAAAACCGGATCAACGTGATTTTTGGTGGGGATCATTTTTTAGTGGAGACCTACAAATTGAAAAAAGTTGCATAAAAATCGGTCCATAAATAAAAAAGTTTTTTTCGGAATCCACTTACGTAAACTAAAAATTTGTATATTAACAAACTGTGGTGTGTACACAGAGTATAAGAACAAATAAGATACACATTTTCACTTAATATATTGTAAATTTTTACTAACTATTTTTAAGATATAAATGGACTAAGCACATAGTTGGTTGGTATAGTATAGGAGACGGCAGTGGCTTTCTACACCACTACATTTTCTTACATAATCATATTTTTTTTAAGCTAATATTTTAGATATAATTTAGACTAAGTACCTAGATATTAAGTATAGTGTAGGAGACAGCAGTGGCTATTTACACCACTGCACTTTAATATTAAGACTAGATATTGAGTATCTAAAAGTTTATTATTTTATTTTTCTTTCTTTCCTTTAATTCTCTGTTGTGACCATCTCGGACAAAGTGTATAAATATACACATTTTTATTCTGTAAAATTGATTAAATTTTGAGACAAGTTTAATATAAACTTATATTCTTTACATATATTTTGACAAGTTATTGTAACACAGACATATACATACATTGACTAAATATATACACACAGATATATACAAATTGATACAAACATAGAGATATACATAGAGATATATACTTTTGACAAAAACATTTAATATTTACAAACTGACTGGTTTGGTTGGGTTGGGTTTCAATATCAAATAAATAAATATACTTATAAAAAATTTCAATTCTAACAAATAAAGGGGATAGTCTGCGGCTCCCTACACCTCAGACTATTTAGACCAGGAACCAGTGGTGGAAATTAAAACTTTTTGGTTTTATTATTTTAATTATTCTCTTCGTCAAAAATATACATATAAATACTTACCAGACTACTTAGACCAGGAACCAGTGGTGGAAATTAAAACTTTTTGGTTTTCTTTATTTTCTTTGTCAAAAATATACATATAAATACTTACCAGACATGTCGACGAAGAACAGCTCCAAGTTGACCGGCTCATCAGGACCTGCAAAAAAAGGAGAGATGTTAGAAACAGAAGGAAGGAAGAGGATTGTTCCCAAGGCGGCCCCACCCAGGGAGGTACAACAGGCTCACACCTCAGAGGAGGAACCTGAGAACCTCAGAGTGGTGGCGAACCGTCTTTTCCAGGACGCCAAGCTGCACCTGGAACAGTCAGGAAACATCAAAACCATAATAAAAGAGACAGTGATAGAAAATTTGGGGAGGATGTACGAGATTATTCTCAAACTGAGCGAGGACAGGCTCCAGCTCAGTAACAGACTCCTCCAAATAAAAGCAAGGACAGAAGAAGGGGTAAATAGTAAAGAGGTCATGCAGGAGATTATGGAGCAGAAAGCCATAGTCAAAGAGACCATGGAGGAGGTCAAGAACATGAGGAAGGAGATGGGAAAGATAGGAGAGGAAGCAAGGGAACACCGGGAAAGGGAAGGGCCTACCTATGCAGAGAAAGCCGCCATGAAATGTACCCCTATGCCGACCAGGGGTCCAGCCGACCTCCCGATCCACTCTATCGTGGTGTCGTCGACAAACGCCAAGGACAGCAGTGAGGATGTGATAAGCAAGATCCGCACTGCTGTCGAGGCCAAGTCGACAGGCATCAGGGTGGACCGGGTCAGGAAAGCCAAGGACCAGAAGGTCGTCATAGGGTGTACAAACAGGGAGGACCTGGAAAAGGTGAAAGGAAGGTTGAATGCAGGCCAGCCGGATCTAACAGTAGAGGAAAAGAAAAATAAGGACCCTCTGGTTATAATAAAGAACGTCTTGAGTTATAACTCGGACGACGACATTTTGCACGCAATTAAAACACAAAATTCCCACTTGATAGGCCATATTGCAAAAGAGGAGTGCAGAATGAAAATAAAATACCGAAGAAGAGCAAGAAACCAACTTGAGTGCCACGTGGTACTGCAGGTGTCACCGGTAATCTGGAAGGCGCTGACGGATGCTGGGAGGGTCCATATCGATCTCCAAAGGGTGGTCGTAAAGGACCAGACTCCCCTCATCCAGTGCTCCAGATGCCTGGGTTTCGGTCACGGCCGTAAGCTGTGTACCGAGACCATTGACATCTGCAGCCACTGCACAGGACCTCACTTGAGGGCAAACTGCCCAATCAGGTTGGCAGGGGGGGAGCCAACCTGTCGAAACTGTCAAGCTGCAAAGCTTGACAAGCAAGAGCATAACAGTTTCGACGAGGCATGCCCAGTTAGAAATAGATGGGACAGAGTGGCAAGGTCCACTGTAGCTTATTGCTAAAGTTGCTCCAGGCGACCAGGATGGTATAGAGACGTTTAAGCTCCTACAGTCAAACCTACAGAGAAGTAAGCTGGCCTTCCAGGAGTTCATACTCGAAGCAAGTAGGAGGAAGGCCAGCGTGGGGCTGATCCGGGAGCCGTGCGTCGGTACTGAGGGGTGCGTAAAGCGCAGACCGGGGTACCGAATAATACAAAAGATATTAAACAGTACCAAACCGGTCAAGGGCTCGGTGGTGGTATTCGACGACAATAATGAAACTATTGGAAATCAAATACCCACCGCCGAGACCATCGCTGCCGCAACCCTCAGGACCGACGCACGGACCCTGGGGGTGACCCCTGTATGCTTCAAACGCAATAAGGACATGAAACCGAACATCTGGCACGTGGGCCACATTATAAACATTTTGGGAGGTGTAGACATTATCTGCGGGGGGGATGAAAACGCCTGGAGCACCTGGGGAATAACAAAAGTACACTTCGAAAACACTTACGCGACCTTCGCACTCATTTATACTTGCATCAAACTAAAACGGAACTTACTACTTACTTATACTACTTACTATACTTATATGGAGGAGGAGATTCATACTGAATCAAACCCTCACAATATGCTGACAAAAAATAATTGTAAATATAGATATAGTTATAGAAATAGGATTTTGTATGCATATTACAAAGTGTATTACAGCAGACAAAGAGGAAGCACAGGTAAAATATAGTTAAAAAAAAAAAAAAAAATAATAATAATAAAAAAAAAAAAAAAAAAAAACCCACAATAAACAGAAGAGTATATTTGATATACTAATTGTATATAGCACATATGCAATAAAAAAAAAAATAAAAAAAAAAAAATAAAAAAAAAATAAAAAAAAAAAAAAAAAAAAACCTGTACTCCGACTACAAGTACTAAAACATATGTATAAGAAACTTTATATAGCAGATATAACCTGATGGTTATATCTACCAGATATAAACATCAGATAGTAAGCAATATGCATTAAATATAACCTTTATTAAATAATAATGTATAAAATAAAAACCGTAACTAATGTATAAATAAAATCTATAAAAATGTAAGTGTAAATTAGATAATAAGTATTGTGGAAAATGTATAAAATTAAACCGCACTTAATGTACTTATTAAAACATATAAAAATGTAAGTATAAATTAGACAATAAGTATTGTGTAAAATAAAAAGCACCAAATAGGCAGCCTATCTTTCCAAAAGAAAAGTCTCTTTAAATAAAAATTTAGATAAAAAATGGCCTTGGTCAAGCCAGGGGATCACTGGATCATTAAAAAAAAAAAAAAAAAAAAAACCTAACCTAACCTAACCTAACCTAACCTAACCTAACCTAACCTAACCTTTTTTTTTTTTTTTTTTTTTTTTTTTTTTTTTTTTTTTAACGTGAGGAAATCCTTTTACGGATACCGGCCCGAGTGGGGACTCGAGCGGGTTATGTGGGACTCGTGGACCGGCTGAAGGCCGATCCCAATACCCACTAAAACCTCACGGTGCTCCTCCTCGACCGCCACTGGCCGCAAGACGCGGGGACTGGAATCGTCCACGAATTGCGGCGGCGGGAGCCTGCTAGGCACGTCGCGGAGTCAAGGGTGTGTGGGCACCCTCGACGGCCTGCTCGGAGTAGCGCGCGGGAGCAACCTGCGCGCGCCTACTCGGGCCAGGTAGGTAGGCGGCCAGCTTCCCCAAGCTGACCGCCCTCTGGCACATTAGGGCGGAAGGCGGCGGTCGTGTGCCGCCCTCCGGCGACCCGGTCTCTTACGGCGGATGGCGACTTCGGCAAAAGCCTCCCTCGCCCGTTCCGCCGACTCCTTCTCGAGCACCACTGCCTCGCAGAAGGATGAGACCGCGTCCCACGACGTCTCGCTACCGGCCATGGCCTTGACCACAGCCGGCAGGGAAAGGTCGTCCCCGATGACGTCGCGCAAAGCGCGACGTTGAGACGCCCAAACCTAACCTAACCTAACCTAACCTAACCTAACCTAACCTAACCTAACCTAAGGTTATAGAAATACTAAAATAAAAAGAGTACACTATTCAAGGGGTTACGCAATATTTTCAAAACAAATAATATGGCCACGGCCGTTGTATAATAAAATTGTTTAAAACGTCTGGCGTTTTTTTCGTTTAAGTGCTAAGCTAAAATAAAAAAGATCCCGATCTATGTTTTAATATTACGCTAAGCTTTAATATTATTCTAAGTCTTTAATGTTTTCATCTTTGTAAGTTAATGTTCAAAATTAATCAATCAATTAAATAAACGATTAGATTAGAAATATTAAAATGAAAGGACGCTCGAGTTTATTCGATTACATTCAAACAAATTTATAGTTAGTGCAAATTAGTTTCATTTTCTTTATTTTTCTTGTTCATTCTGCAACGACTAACATTACTGTTGAACAAAACTTCCTATAGAATGATTCTGTTCTGTTCTGTTTTTTTTATTATGGCGTTAAGAGCGTGCCAGTTGAGCACAAAATCACTTCGCCAGTGTCACGTTGATTGGAGAACTCACAAAAGAGGTTGTACAGTTGGGAGACTTCTGTGCTACAAATGTCAACTGTCAAATATAGTACTGCAATGTGTCAATGTCACTGTCAATGTCTTCCGCTCCCGCTATTTTCATTTTGTTATTAAGTTACTAATTTAAGCGGGAAGATATATTTGGCCCCCATATACTTGAGGTTACACGTGTTGTAGTCGATGTGATTTGTTACTAGGTTGTTAATAGCTCATTATTAGCAAGTTATAAAGTAATTTAAATGTTTTAATTAATAAATATTGTGAATTGGTTAAAAGAGCTGCTATAATTAACACTGAGTAAATACCTACAGTGGGTAAAAAAAGTATTTGCACACCTAATTTTTTTGAAGTTACACCTAGAAAAACACAGAATGATTTCAGTTAATTATTGTATTTAATAGCTTAATCTATATATATTTAGAATTGATTATTAAAAATTCTTAGAAAACAGAAATAAAAAAATTTGATGGTAAATACACCTTTTTTAAAGTCAAATAAGTATTTGCACACCAACCATTCCCTAGATACAATGTTATTCCCGCGACATTTTGTCACTTTAGGTAAAATGTGAACATTGTATGTATACATGTGAACATCGAGAAACGTATTCTAATAACGAGACATTTGTTTAGTGTTCAGAAAAAATCCGGAAGCCAAAATGCCGAAAGAATTTGAACTGTCGTTATCGACGCGTGAAGAAATTATTTAACTCCGTAATGAAGGTTGAAGTTATCGCCAAATCGGGTCAAATTTAAAGTTAAATTACTCGACTGTGTAGTAAATTATAAAAAACCGAGAAGAAATGGGTAGTGTTGAAAATAAGGAAAGGTCCGTTCTTCCGAAGAAGCTCAGTACGAGAGAAAGGCGACAAATTTTAAAATCGGTACAAAATAAACCATTTACAAGCGCTCAGACCTTAGCAAATGATATCGCGTCAAGTTCAGGTAAGGTTGTCTGTGCCCAAACTGTAAGAAACGTACTGGGTAATGGTGGTCTTCGTAGCAGAACAGCGAGGAAAAATTCTTTCATAAGTGAGGCCAATATAGCAAAAAGACTAACTTTCGCGAAAGAATACTTAAATACCCCTTTAGAATTTTGGTACAATTTTATTTTTTTCTGACGAAAGCAAATTTTATCTTTTTGGAACGGACAGACAAACATTTGTGTGGCGCAAGTCAAATACTGAACTTCAGGCGAAACATGTGCATAGTACAGTCAAACACGGCGGTGGTCTTGTGATGGTTTGAGGCTGCATGACAGCAAATGGTATGGGAAACTTGGCTTTTATCGAAGGAATAATGAAAGCAGTAGATTACGGTAAAGTGTTGCGCGATATTTTGTCTTGCAGCGCATCGAAATTAGGCGTAAGTGAGACATACTACTTTCAGTAGGACAATGATCCTAAGCATACAGCTATGAAAACCTAAGGAATGGGTGATGTACAATGTCCGTAGAATGCTGAAAACTCCGCCATAAACGCCAGACATCCACCCAATTGAAAATTCATGGCATCTGCTGGATTAAAATTTGAGGAAAATGAAATTTTTAAATAAAAATGATTTGAAGGGTGCTTTGGTGGAGAAGTGGGCTCAAATCTCGATTTAAACAACGTCCAAATTATTGGAATCGATGCCAGGGAGATTGCAAGCCATCACTGATGCTAATGGAATGCACACAAATTATTAAGTGTCTTTTCTTTCATTTATTATTGATTTTTTTTACAAAATACGTACAAGCTGGTTGGTGTGCAAATACTTATTTGACTTTAAAATATGTGTTTATACCGTCTCATTCTCTAATTTCTATTTTCTGAGAAATTTTATTAACCAATTCGAAATATATATAGATTAAGCTATTAAATACAATAATTAACTAAAAGCATTCTGTTTTTTTTGTAGATGTAACATCAAAAAATTTGGGTGTGCAAATACTTTTTTTACCCACTGTATATGTGTTTTCGAATGTTGTTGGTGTTTTATATAGGTTTCTAGTTATTTAAACTTCAGTTTATAGTTATTTTGATTTTTAATAAATAAGATTGTATTTGTAACAATAGTGTTGTATAGTTTTCTTTTGATATTTCACTTCTGAAACCTAATTGTACAGTAAAAAAAGAAACATGAATATACTTTTATTAAATTAGTGAATCAATTTTGCATTTTTAAATATAAATTAGAAAAAAAATATATATATTATTACACAACAGAAAAATACATGTTTAAGAGATAGAATTATTGTTTTTCCTATTAAACACTATGGCGTGGCTTGTCACTCTGACCTGACACCGATCGCTGACAGAGAACACATTTACTCATCTTGCCATCTTTCCAAAGCGTTCGACTGTCTCTGTCCTTTTACAGAAATTAGAACGCATAGGAATCAGAGGAATTGTGCATGACATGTTTAAAAATTATTTGGTAGATCGTTACCAGTGTTTTAGGATTGGCGATGTCATCAGTGACCTAGAACCGCTAGTCTAGCGTACCACTCTCTTTCTAATTTACCTGAATGACTTATTTTAATTATATTTTTTTATACACGGAGAAACCTGGTCTGAGGCTCAGCGACATGCCGAGATAGCCCTAACTGGTTGTCCCAAAATATCCTAACCTTGAATGTATCGCCGACTAACTTTATTGCATTTGCCACTAATCCTACATCTCTTTCTACGAGCCTATCCTTGACACACCACACACGACTTTTTGCAACCTAAGGACGTGTTCATGTCGTCGACGTCAGTCGATTGCCGATGTGTCGAAAATCAAATACTTTGGTGTTTGGATTGACAGCCACCTGTCAAGGTCTGAACATATAAAACTTACGACGTCTAGAGTCAGAAAGCTCTTCTAAGAAGCTCAAAAATCTAAGATCGACCCTTGACGTGTCAACATTGAAAATCGTGTATTACGCCCTGGCACAAGCTGTATTACCTTATTGTATAACCGTCTGGATTGCACACTTTCTCACACCACACACAGACGTACATGCACACACGCTCATACTCAACTACTTTTTTTAATATTGTTATTTTAATCTTGCATGCCTTTACTGTAAATAAGATAGTACTTGTTACTTTTATCCTATTGAGGTGGGCGATAATGGCTGCAACACAGTTCTCACTAATGCGGTCAATATCGAACTTATTTAAATGTTGTACCTGTGTTATTTTTAGTTCCTAATAAAGATTATTATTTTTTAGTTACCAGTCCTATCTCACGGCACATGCACGGGGCCCAACGGACAAACTCCCCTCTGATTAGCATATGCAGGGCATTCCCCTGCGAGCTATTCTCGCCTCTTTCCCCCCGGGTACGCTGTCAAGACCAGTCCAGGTCAACAGCAATAAAGTCCATTCATTGCTTGTAGGCAAGGGCCGTGATCGTTAAGCTCGTGAGGTATTGTTATTAGCTGATATATATCACTTAAGTATTACAATTACGTAGAACCTCTTTAGAAACAGGCGACATGTATAGACACCGATCCGTTACGATTTTATTATAAGTATAGACTAATGGAAATGAAAGGTTTGGCAAGTTTACAAAAAAACAAAATAGTGAAAACTTCATTTAAATAGGTTAACGTGAACACACGCAGAAAGAGACAAAAATTAAATATCATTGTTGTGGGTTCTATTACAATTAAATATGCCCCCAATGATAGATCAGATTTATTTTCCACGTATAGACACCGATCAGTTAAGATTTTGTTTTATTAACAAACCGATCATTTTGGGCCTTTAGCCGCAGCGAAGAAGCATCTGCAGTTCACAGTCCACTCGCGCCCATTCACGTCACGTGTTCTCACATCCACAATGCACATGTGATACAATATGACATGTGTGATTACATATGTACACTTAATAATATCTTTATTTACACACTTATAAGATATACAATAATTGGTTGAGGTACTGTCCTCTTAGATAGGTTACAAAGTAGCCCGTAGTAAGGAGTAACAGTGCCGTGTTCCACGGGGTACTAAATGAAGTGTTTCTTTAAATACACGAGTTATCAAGTCTTAATGTACATAATATATTATAACCTAATTATCTCTTTATTATATTTTGGTGAGTATACAAGATGTGTGTGTATTTGTGTTATTATATGAGTATGTATGTGTGTGCATGTAGTATAAGATTTTTATAATATAGTTTGTTTGTAGAAATAATTCTGTTTCCTCTTATGTTTTCTCTTGTAAGAATGAACGGACAGTTGTTTTACATATATGGATCGATAAATTATACATAGAAGTACTTGTATTAATTTTATTATATAAGAAAGGGCCCAGATAGAAAAGTAACGTATAACAGGGAGAGGACAAACATTAACTTTACGTCGCTTAATTATTTTAACGTAGGGGGAACACCATAAGACACATAATCCATTTATATTATTTATTTCAAAACAATTGCGGTCTTTGACTGCAACGAGTAGAGTACTATTATTCTTAAAGTTAAATAAAGCAAATGACAATGTTTTACAAAATCAGTCTTAGTGTAAATAATGAACAACTCGAGGTGAGCGAGTGTCAGCAGTCCATGGGTTCCGGGGCGGGCGCCAGCGCGTGCAGCGGCGCGGCCAGCTCTTGCGCGCGCGGCGGCGGCGAGGCGCCCGGGGCGTGTGCCAGCAGCGCACGCCGCAGCTGCAGGAAGCGCCGCTTGAAGGCGAGCCCGCAGCCGCGCGAGCGCCGGAACTCCACCACGGACTGCGCCTCGCTCCCGGCGCCCCCCACAACGCCCGCGGGCAGCGCCCACGCGCGCATTCGTACCTCGTCCACGCACTCGATGGCGAACTGAACAAAACCAATAGACGTCATTAATTCCGTCATTATTACTTAGTCACAACTCATCAGTTATGATCAGTACTCACGATGCGCGGGTGCACGCGCCGCCAGACAGCGCGCGCATCGCCGAGCGCGGCGGCCAGCGCACGCAGGGCGGCCGCGTCGTCGCAGCGCAGCCACACGCGCGTTGCGCGGCGTACAAGCGGCGTGCAGGCGTCGGCTGGCGAGGCCGGCGAGGTCGGCGAGGCGGGCGCGGGCTGCGAGTAACTCAGCAGCGCGTCCATGTCGGCCGCGCTAAGGTCGCCCGCGGGCTGCGAGCACCACACGCGTCCGTCCGCTGCGCGGGCATACATGTTATGTAAGCGACGAGCTCCACTTTACTTATGAAAACTCAATTGCATGACTTAAGAAAAATAAATTCTGACAATGAGTTCCAATGTCTCACTGAGCATATAAGGAATGTGGACTCAAAACTGAGCTCTCACTTGTGGAATGGCTCTGCCGAGTAACGACAAGATAGTCTTTATATATGACTTTTAATTTTAAAACAGCTAAAAATTTGACAAGTATACACTCTTACTAGTCCTATTGTAATAACTTCTATAAATCCCATTAATTAAAAAGTTACGGAAATAAAAAAAAATATTGATTAAACAAAGGACTTCAGTCGTATTGAATTCATACAAACTTTATGATTTTCGTCTCTGATGATTTTCTCAAAAAAATTGATTATAAATACTTTTTAAAAATCTGTCAACAAATAAATTGTCTAAGAATATGAATATTTTTAATTAAAATCGTACGACTTTTTGAGTGTCAAAAAAATATTGTAATAAATTTTTACCAATAAAAATATTACCAATTTAAGATCTATTTAAAAAGAATGAAATAGTATATAGAAAAATTAAATATTAAACTCAAGTTAGACAAAATACTAAAATACATAAAATGGTAACTGATCGATGACTCTACATGGAAGATCTATCGGAATTATTATTACTCTTTGTGTGCTTTCGTTTTTCACGTTTATCTCAGATAATAAATAAAGTAAATGCAGTTTTCAATTTTGGATTCTGACAAGCTTCGCTTAACAGTTAGTCTTTTATTACAATCAACAATTAATTATGACGACTATGACTTAAGTTACGATGTACTTGGAGCATTAAAGTATAGACGGATAACGGACGGAAAGTATAGACTATACAATTTTTTTGTTTTTCTTAAATACAAATATTCTGGAGTCTGGAATAGCCTGGAGGCCGCTAGTAACATATATTTTTCCAAAAGTTCTTACCAAAAAGCAATTATGTAGAATTGTCTTCTGATGATATTTGCATCGACGCGATGCTTTGGTAATCTAGCTTTATGAGCATACACGCAACGTCATGGAGCTAAATCGCCAAAGCGTCGCATCGTGCGTCGCGTCGAGTCACGTCTCGCCGGCCCGTCGTCACGTCGCTGTCTCGTCATCGCCGCGGCCGCGCCGCCGTGCTGAGGCACGAGGCGTCTCTGAGACCATTCCACTCAGAGTCACCTAGTACCTGACACGACGCGCGCGGCCGCCCCACCCCGTCACGTCGCGCTGGCTGCATGCCCCGCCCGGAGTGACGCACTCACCGTGTCGCTCGCCCGACTCATCGCGCTCGGTCTCAGCCAGCCAGCGGTCCGCCTGCAGCTCGTCCAGCGATGCGCGCCGCGCAGCGTCGGGGTGCAGCGCACGCCGCAGCAGCGCCAACGCGCCGGCCGGCAGCTTGCGCCACACGCCGGCGGGCGCGGCCGCCCCGTCCAGCACGTGCGCGCTCCACGCCGCGTAGCGAGCGTCGGCGGCGGTGGCGCGCTCCCACGGCAGTTCTGCAAGCAGAGTACGGGTGAGGGGTGGCTAGGGCGAGCAGGGTGATTAGGGCGACCAAGGCGGTAGGGCAGAGGCTGGCTGGCGACTGGCCGCGCTCGGTGGAGGCGCGGTACGGCTCGTAACTTCGGTACCATAACTTTAGGGTACGAGGACACGCCTACAGCTAGGATACCAAAGAGACGAGCCGCGCCGGACGCGGCGTGCGGTTAGTGCTCGGGCTGGTTGCATGCTGTGAAACAAACACGAAGGACCTGCGAATTGTCCTTCATATTTATATAAAGTAATGTGATATAATTTTTGTATTTTTTCTCGGCTGCACACGGATTTGCGTGGGACATTTCACGGTCACTCAAAAACAAAGACAAAATAATACAAAGAAACTAGGTGCTGTCGCATGCAGTGGTACTGACCGCCGGCCAGCATGGCGAGCAGCACGAGCGCGGCGGCCCACACGTCAGCGGGCGGCGCACGGTACGGGCGGCGCGCCGCGCGCATCACCTCGGGCGCCGCGTAGGGCACGGTGCCGCACACGCGCGCCAGCAGGCGCTCGCGCGCGCCGTGCCGGAACACGGTAGCCAGCCCAAAGTCTGATATCTTGAGGTCGTCGGCGTGGTCCAGCAGAAGGTTCTCGGGCTTGATGTCGCGGTGCGCCACGCCGCGCGCGTGCAAGTAGGCGATGCCAGCGGTCAGCTGGCGCGCGAGACGGCGCGCGTGCGCGGGCGGCATGCCGGCATCGGGCTCGATGCGGTCGAACAACTCGCCGCCCTGCGCGTACTCCAGGAATAGGTAGTGCAGGCGCAGGTGGCGGCGCTCGCCCAGGCAGCGCAGCACGTGCGGGTGGCGCAGCGCGCGGTGCAGCGCAGCTTCGCGCGACGCGCCCTCATCCCCCGCCGCCACTGCCTTCAGCGCCACGCACGCGCCCGTGCGCGAATGCACAAGCAGCCTGACCCTATGAATACAAACAGCCTTGAGTAAACTCAAATGGATCTCAGATTAGAACCCGTCATGACTCAACCCACGCTCTGGGCGTGATTTACTCGTATTTAAAAACTTTATTGATTTAAGTTTTTAAGTCATTTTAATATGTCACTTCTTTATAAGCTTCACGCTTTATCCCGCATACAGCAAAGTAGGCAGAGGCAGAGGCAGAGGGAACCTAATGTTAAGACACTCTGTTCCTATTGTTCCACTTCTGTAGGCTGTGCATGTTGAGTGGCAGATCTCCACCGCTGTGCATCGAAAAATCGAATAAAATATAAATTTTTCATTTCCTAGAGTGGGAATCGTCGTACCAACAACACTAGTGCCCCTGCACCACGATTTTCCTCGGAGTCTCTTTTTAAATATTCAAAATTTATAAATTCAATAATATACCTATACTTATAATTATAATAAAATTGTATTTGATCACTGTAAAAATCGTCATCGGGAAAATACATGAGGAAACATATTATTTGGGGACATTTAAAATTTATGTAATAGAATCCAAAATTGTTTTAAAAAAAATGTTATGCTTGTGCGTTTGCTAACCTTAGAATCGGTAAATCGATTTAAGTGCAGTTCATTTACATCTGTCCATAAATAAAAAAAAGTAATATCTATATACTAGGGGACGCGCGCAACTTCGCCTGCATATTACGCTCAGGGGTGAATTGTAATAAACAGTGAAACACATGTTCAATGAAATATTTTTAAGAGTGAATTTCAAATTTAATAAGAATCGGTGCCAATTAAAAGATTTCCCCATACTAACTTTCAATCCCTTATTTGCACCCTTAGGGGGTGAATTCTAAACAACCATGAAACACGTGTTCAATGAAATATTTTTAAGAGTCTGAATTTAATATTTTATACCTTCTTAGTGGGTGTCCACGTTACGAAAATAAACATCTGTCCAAATGTCACGTTTCTACGCATAGCGGTTACGGATGTGCGTTCGTCTTACGTCAGTGTCAGTACATGTCCTTTTACATATAGACTAGCGGACGCGCGCAGCTTCGCTTGCTTATTTGTTCCCTTAGGGGTGAATTCTAATAAACCATGAAACATTTTTAAGTCTAAATTTAAAATTTTATAAAAATCTCTGGCGTATTAAAGTTTTTCCATACAAAGTCCCAACCCCCTTTGTTTGCACCCTTAGGAAGTGAATCCAAAAAAACCATGAAACACGTGTTCAATAAAATATTTTTAGAGTCTGAATTTCAAATTTTATAAAAATTGGTGCCGATTAAATTTTTTTCCCGTACGAACTTTCAATCCCGATTTCATACCTTTAGGGTTAAAAATTTTCATAATCGCTTCTTAGTGGACGTCTAGATTACGAAAATAAACATGATGATGAAGAGATGAAGATGTTTATTTTAGATTAGGTTCGACAATATTGCTACAATTTTGTATTCAATTGGCGTGATAATATTATTAGAACACGAAAAGAATTCGAATTAGCAAACAAATAATTGTGTAGTTCTAGCGGGTGAACCAGCGGATCGCTAGTTATTTAAATAAAAATTGACCACAAAATGAAAATAATTCTTCCACTATTCCATACAAACTAAAAGATATTGATAATTTCACTGAACAAAGATCTTCGAAACGTAATACCTACCTAAAGAGTTAATGAAGGCACTGCCGGTGTTTTCTAACGACAGTAAGGCGGCGGCGGCGGCGGCGGCACTGACCGCGCGGGGTGGATAAACTTTCAAGGATGCGCTCGCCTCCGTCGCCGCTAACAATCACTTTTTTCACCAAAGTTGCACTCTTAAATCTAGTTCCGCGTTAGATCGACACATTTCGGGGCTCTGGCCTATAGGAACTTGTACGACGCTAGCTCTGCGGGGCGGCGCCTTACCACACAATACTATCCATATCCATTATTAACTTCTTCCTGTAATTTCTCTCAATTTTACATTGACTTTCCGCCTAGTGTCAAAACACTCCATTCTCCACTAACAGGCTGGCTTTAATGTTTACAAGTCACAAGCATGGCACCGTTAACAACAAGAGATGACTTTTATTGAAGGAAGGTAAACCCTAAAGGCAACATGTTCTTATAATATAGGCACCCCGAGGTAACTTCAAATTAAATAAAATCAGATTTACTTTGCCTTATATGATTGTGAAGTTGATTCAGAGTGGGTTGGACTGCATTTATTGCAATTTGTAAATATGCCTGTACTGCAGGTGCAGTATCCAGTCAATAGTATTATTTATTTTTATTAATTAAATAATTATTATATTATAACATCCATCATGGTCTGCTAAAAGTTATTTGAACAAGTAACATTGAACTTAAACTAAAACTTCTCATAAAAGATAAATAAAAAATATTTAAAAAAACAAAAACCCCCGGCTGCATAAAACTAAAACAAAATTAACAAGCCCAATAGTTTATTAGGATTAACAATCGGAACCTCTTCAAATTGATTAGGTCCCGACTGTTAATCCTAATAAAGTATTGGGCTATTTTTCTTTTTAGTTTTATGCAAAGTTTTTAAATAATTTAGATTTTTCACTTTTTTGTTAGGATTCATTATGGTAATGATAATCATGATATTTTTGAAATCCTTGCGGTGAGCTCTTGAATTTGATACCCATATTGTGGTATTCAAAACCACCTACCTAAGAACACTTGGGCTGCTCAAACAAATCTAACGATATTTCAATTATGGAAATCCGCAGTTCTGGAGATATGAGGTAGCCCATCCTTAGCAGTTGGCAATAAAAACTTAAAATGAAGCACTTAGTAAACTGATGATAAATGTGCAATTTTGTTTGTGACCTTTTTTGGTTGATAACCATAATTGTAAATTTTTTTACATGTTTTCTTATAAAAATCAGCTTCACATTGTGTCCCCAACACAGATAGGTAGGCAGAGGGAATATTAAGTAATATAACAGTCAGTGAAGTATTATAAGTCTTCTTATACATATATTACTTAAGACAGACTGTCCCATAAGGCAAATTCATATCATGATAAAGTATTATTATATAAATGAATACAACAAAAGCATATTTATGTAAACATTCCAAGAGCAATGTTCAGTAGATTGTGTATTAGTTGTGAAAAGTGATTGTTCCCAAAGTATTGTAAAAATAAGAAAATTGTAATTTTGAAAAGATTCACTACACACACTCATTTGATTCCTTAGTTATTTTACGCAAAGGCAATAATAAGTTGTTTAATATTTAAAAGATGATAAAGATAACAATACGAAAATTGTTGACATAAAGTATCAACAAAGACACTCACTCTCCGTAGGCGCCCTCGCCGAGCACCTGCGCAACCAGCCAGCCGTCCACGAACTCTCCGCCCGCGGCCATGTCCCGCCGCCTGCAACACCCGGCACTGTCACCACGCCGCCTGCCACCCGCCGCCAGCCCGGCACGACCACGCCGTCAGCTGGACTCGGCTCATTACAGTATGACAAATCACTCTAACCCCGTAGATAAATACTAATTATTCACGCTTGCCAAAGATAATCCTACTAAGCATAGTAATGACTAGCTGCAATCTTTCTTTTCTGAAAATAATTCTAAATGGCGGAAGGCACGTGGAGTTTGGCGAACAAAGCCTCTGCTGAGCACAGCCGTCGCCCCGTCAGCCACCTCGCCCGATAACGGTAATCGCTTACCGTAAAAAATACAAGAATAATCTAATAAAGACTGAAAATTGAATGTATGTGACGAAAGAATCGAAATATTAAGTAACTAACCTTTTCAACGACTTCTACACCATTTTGCCATTTTCTTTTTCCTTCCCTCTACAATTCGTCCACCAATCGCCAACCAACCCGACCGCGCCATCGTTCCGTACGAGCTCAATCGGCTTTTTTTCGAATGAAAAGATCAATGGCTGCTTTCGTTCAGAAATTTTATATTTTAATAAATATTAAATATTGAAACTAATATTATATAGTATATTAGATGATATATATATATAAATATCTGTGTTACTTGTAATATTTTAAATTCTAATTAAAAATATTCGAATTGATTATACATACGGTAAGATACATATAGATACATTTTAAAAAAATAAATATTTCTATATAAATATCTTCACTTTGTCAATAAGCTATAGATGTTTATATTCCGCAAGTAATAGCTCTTACGGAGTGTAGGCCAACTATATACATAAATTTATATTCAACAAACTTCACATTATTACAATACTGTAATAAATATTTCCGTTTTATTTCCTTTATTTTTCCTTTCATTACTCATCAAGTGGTCAAATATCAATCATCACTTGTGCAGATGTTTACTAGTTACTGCATACGACTCTTATTTTTTTATTCAGTAGTTTAAACAGAGTGTTTTTGTCAGCACCACTTTAAATAAAACTATTCACAGTTTTAACTACTCTATAAAAACCTAATACAATTTTAAAAATCCCAAAAATGTAAAAATTTTATTTAAAACAAAATAAACAATAAAATTATCGTTGTAAAATAAAACGCCATTTGTTAAGGACGACGCACGCACACATTAACCTATTCGCAGGGACACCGTCGCACACGCCTCATTCCAAAATCGAGTCGTAGATATTAGCGATAAAGTTCAAAGTTGTTTAACCTTTAGTATTATTTTTGTAGTAGTAAGTGTTTACGTTTTTAGTCTGTGCGTAACTGCGTCGCACGAAATACAGATATGGATAAACTGTTGAGGTATCTTAATTAATTTCTTCAGGCATGGTTTTGAAATATTTTACACTATATGCTGTCCCCGTATAAGGAACGCTGACGCTTCCACTCTGTATATAATGAAAAAGAGTTGATAAAGACTAAAATAAATAGGTACAGTTGGCTTTATAACCAACAAATTTGATTTGTTAGCGTTATCAAATAAAAATAAGATACCTCAGAATATCTCATAATATCACAATTATATAAAAACGCTTTTTATGACTTTATATGCGATAAAAACATGAAGAAAATCTGATGGTTTTCATATTCACAATACAATAATTAATATCTTTATCAATGATATTTTTTTGGTAAGGTCTTTTATTTTAAGCATAGCAATAATAAATATTTTTACCGAAGTAGCGAATGAATTTAAATACATAAATTTAATTTACATTTTTCATTACTCATGAATAAGAAGGCCTTTATACTATTCTAATTATAAATGTATATTTTTTATTTTTAGAAAATTATATAAATAATTCGATTTCGTTCTGAAATTTCTTACTCACAATAACTTGCGTCACGTATATTTTTCTTAACTGTTTGTGATGTCGTTGTGTATCTGTTATCTGTATGACAGTTGGTGTACGCGGAACTAAAATACATAAATTTTTAATTAAATTAACTTGCTTGAAATTTTGATAAAATAATGGTAAAGTATTCACTACTCAAATATTTTATATTGTTATAGATTTTTTTTAATTTACACTTTTTTCCAGGCTGGTTACTCCGAAGATCAACTTGCAGGTGAGTCATACAAAAGATATTTGTTGTTAAGATATTTATTTATTATAATTATTTACTATATATATATAAGAGTAGTCTTAAATGAAATCTTAACAGAAAGTACGGTCGTTGAGGCACCGTCGCGCAATGCCCTATGACTCACGTCAATCAACTCTCTCACTAAAAGCATTGGCTCTTACAAGCGCCCTAGTTTCCTTATATGGTTTGTATTTTAATACATTTTTACTTGAGGCCATTTACTGTGCACAGTATTGCCATATCGTCTTGTCGAGCAACATGTTTATGTACGACCCACCTACAAAGCTAAAGCTTACTTCAGTAGAAGGTAATAAGAATATAGGTATTATATTCTTACTAAACTTAAAAAATACATATTTTATTATTTTATAGAGTTCCAGGAAGCTTTCCAGTTATTTGACTCCCGTGGAGATGGCAAAATTCATGTGGCACAAATAGGGGATGCCCTCCGTGCTTTAGGACAAAACCCAACTGAATCTGATGTTAAGAAGTGCACCTTACACCTCAAGCCTGATGAGAGAATATCATTTGAAGTGTTTCTGCCTATTTATCAGGTTATTTTAAACAAGCTATAAATATGTGATAAAAAATGTTAATTTTCCAATTATACCAAATTTTATCAATAATTTTTTAAAATAATTAACTTACTTTTTTTACTGAGTGTAACTTGTATAAATATTTTCAATACCATTTGTAGGCAATTTCTAAAGCCAGAAGTGGTGATACTGCAAATGACTTTATAGAGGGTCTGCGCCATTTTGATAAGGATGGTAATGGTTTCATTTCTTCAGCTGAACTCCGCCACCTACTTTCCACTCTTGGAGAAAAACTGAGTGATGATGAGGTATTATTTGATTTTATATTTTAATATGCATAACTACAAAGTTCACTATAGTACATTACTATACTTATTTTCTCCTTTACATTTTTATTTTATTGCCCTTGGTATAGGGAATGGGTAGTATACTGGTAATATTAAGCAAATGCAAAGCATTCTCTTCCACATTATTGGATATCTGTCAGGGCACCCTCTGCAGGCACACTATATAATAGTGTAAGTGTATTTATTATTGTATTTGCAGGTGGAGCAGTTGTTGCAGGGACAAGAGGACTCTCAGGGGAATATCAACTATGAGAACTTTGTACACCTCATTATGCAGGGATAGACGCGCCCACCTGCAGTCCACTGTTATATAGTATTATGTCATTTTATATTTATTTCTTTTTTATATCTCTTCAATTGATAATGCATTTATTAAAATGACTGCGATATGATGGCTCATATATGACACCATTATAATTGTGATTTAATCAAAAAGTGAAGAATATTCCGAACTGTACTTTATATATTTGACTAACAATATTTTTATTATTTCCATTACTTTACTATAATTTAAGAGCATATTCCAAGATTTTTACATAATTTTAATATATTTTGTGATTTAGTTAAGTTCAGTTGTACAAACACATGGTTAATAATTAATATTGTAATCCAAAATAAATTTCTAACAAATATGAATGTTTTATTTTTAACTCTAGCTTAGGTTGGTTGGTTTTACAAGGTTTATAAAATTTTGTATAAGTTTTTTAATTAAAAAATTGACATCCAAAAAATGTATAATTTAAATTAACTCCAACATCAATGTCATTCAACAGATTTTGGGTAACTTAAAAACTATTGATATTTTTCCGATCATTATATTATGAGATAAATTGATCAACTATTATAATTACTTTTACATCCTAAATTACGTAAAAAATATAAATTGATGTTTAAAAATATATATATAAATCAGCGATTGCTAATCACGCTGTGCCCGCACACAGCAAGGTAGGCAGAGGGAACCTAGTGTTAAGACACTGTCCCCACTTTCCGTTACATTCTGGGGGCATTGCATATTATGTTACGGAATTCAACGCCGCGCTTTGCCTGGACTCCAGAGCGAACAAATGGAAATAAATTTAATTAAATATATCATCTCGAGTGGGGATCGAACCCACAACCAGTCGAATTTACAGTCACACTTTATGCCCCTGTGCTATGTGCTACTACTGGCCTCGACTTATTGTGTGATCCATCCTAGGCTGGACGGCTTACAATGAAGCATATGTACATAACGAGATTATGATGTATGATTATTGGCTTTCTAGCGTTAATAAATCGGAAAGCTGATTTTATTATAAGAAACCCGAGAAAGCAAAATATATAAAAAAGTATTTATAAAATTTTATTGTTTGTATACAACGAACGTAGTAAAATCCCGGTCTCCTAGATATTATTTGTCAAACAAAGAAAAATATTTTGTCAATTTACCATCCATTCACGAAGCCATCGTGGCGCAGCGGCACCACGCCGCTCGTGGGGTTCCCCACTTAGCCGCTGATAACATAATTAGGTACTCTATGAGCAAGTGAAACGCCTCGAAGCTAGACAACTTACGAAGTATAACGCCCAAAAACGCGGTCATCTAATAAAACATTAAAAAATATTTTGTCTGTATATTTCGTATTTTTGACTGAAATGCATAAAGGGACACTTAAAAAGAATAATAGAAAGCAATTTTTTTTTTAAATTTCTTGTCTGTCTGTATGTATGGTTACGCTAATTTCTGAAAGTAATGAACCGATTTAAGTAAAACTTTCACCAATTTCTTTGTTTTAACCCAGCTTAACATCTAAAGTTAATTCAAGGTATGAGTTTGCCTGCAAATACCTATATAGAAATCCATATCTATACTGACTACTTATTATAAATCTGTATTTGTTTGTAATTAATCTGTATTTTAATCAGCTTTCAAGATAAGGAGGTTCTCAATTAATTATTTTCGATTCGATTAATTATTTTGGATTCGATTTCGATATTGGATTATTCGATTCGATTTGGG
Organism: Heliconius melpomene rosina; assembly: GCF_056956725.1. NCBI lineage: Eukaryota > Metazoa > Arthropoda > Insecta > Lepidoptera > Nymphalidae > Heliconius > Heliconius melpomene. The sequence continues at coordinate 16,777,214 of NC_140407.1, read as the reverse complement.
TTTTTTTTGTAAATTGTGTGATGATTGCCATCACAGTTATTTTACAAAGAATATTATTAATCCTTACCCAAATCCATAATTTAACATTTAAGGCTGTTTCTGAACGAGTAAATTAAATTATTCATTGACATCAACACATTTGACTCTCAGTCAATTCTGTTTATTAAATGAATAATTATGTAGTTCAAACGGGCAAAGCCGCGGGGGGCCGCTAGTCAATCTATAATTAGTAGTCAATATATAATTATTGATATATTATATAAAAAGACATGTTCCCACTGACTAAAGTAAGACGCACGCACAGCCGTAACCGCTGTGCGTAGAAACGTAAAATTTGGACAGATGTTTACTTTCGTATTCTAGACATCCACTAAGAGATTTTGTACATTACAAAATTTTAACCCTAAAGGGATGAAATAGAGGTTAAAAATTTATATGTTTTTTTTTTAAATCGGCACCAATTTTTATATTATTTGAAATAGGTACTTAAAAATATTTTATTGAAGACGTGGTTTTTTAGAATTCACCCCAATGGTGGAAATAAGCAGGCGAAGCTGCGTGAGTCCACTAGTTATTAATATATTCTAATTAATTATGAATTATACGCCACCACTGCTTACACTGCGTCTGCTCTCAGAGTAGAAAAGATCATTTGAAATTTCATACGAAAAATTCTACATAGGTATATTATATATATTTATAGGTATATTCTCAGTTACAATTCTGCGCTGAAATAGATCTCTGGAGACAACCGAAGAATGTCGACAGCGTGCGACGAGCAGGTACTGGCACTGGCAACGCCGCCCACGCTCAGGTGCTCCACCGGCAATCGTGGCATTGCATTGCATTGCATGTTGTCACTCGCGACCGCGACGACGACACGGCAATTAGCGACGCCGAGGGAGCGCCGCATTCGCGCGCGCCCCGCTGTCCGCGCAGGTCGTGATGGCACCGGAGCGAGCTGGAGCCGCGCCGGCGCTGGCGGCGCTGGCGCTGCTGGCGAACGCGCGCGCCGCGCTGCTGCCTCTGGACACGGAGCGCCTGCACGCCAGTGTGGGTGGCTACGCGGTTATGAACTGTCACCTGGACTTCCCGTTTGGAAATGAGATACCCTATCATCTACAATGGGACAAAGATGTGAGTGTTCTCGGCTTCGAGCTACGTAGTTAGCTATTTAATTAAATTTATTATTTATATTAATTAAATTACTGTGCACCTATAATTAATACTAAATTCCTATTTCATACCTTATTTAATGTATCAATTTAAATAACCCTTAATGTCATTTTGGTTACTCTCAGTCTGTTTGAGGCACTACGCATACGCAGATAATGTCACGCCTGATGCAAGAGACGCTATCTGCGTCTCAATTCTACTGTTATTAAATAAGCACGTTCTTTTCTTTTCATCGCTAATGATACAATAATTTCTATCTAATAATAATAATAAAAGGATAGAAAAATTATATCTGTACCTACATGAAAGATAGCTCGGTTCTGGCGTCGCGCGTCGTCGGTGCGGCCGAAATATACAAATTATTTAAAATATCGATAACTACTGGAAGTGAATGGTAATAGCTCAAGGCTTAATGCAATTACAAAGTTGGTAAAAAAATAACATAATTATAATTTTTAACAAAAAATACCGATTTCTTCAATTCTAACTGGATCTCATATTCAGAACTTAACCAACTTTCAGCAAACTACCCTTGCTGTACGTTCTCTCCAATAAAAAAAGAATAATCGAAATCGGTCGGGTTGTCGCACGTAATACCTACTAACTTAAATATCATCCACACCATCTGGATACGTGGCACTCCACTACTGTGCGGTTTCGTAGAAATTTCCTTCCACGCGCCACCGAACTGTGGAACGGTCTACCCGCGGCAGTGTTTCCAGGTTGGTACGATATGGGTACCTTTAAAAAGCGCGTCTATCTCCACCTCAAAGGCCGGCAACGCACCTGTAGCTCCTCTGGTGCTGCACGGGGTCGTGGGCGGCGGTGATCACCATCAGGTGACCCTAACGCTCGTTTGCCTTGTCCTTTTATCATAAAAAAAAAATAAATAACATAACTACTTAATGCAAATTTAACACTTATGTGATGTTCTCATGGATACCTGCCATTGTCATTTATTAATGTTTCCTGAATGAATACCTTCATAGCGTCGAAATACGCATTTCTTGCGGGCCATATCTGTTTTCTAAGTAAATATAGAAATATATTTTTATCAGGAAATCATGGGGCCGTAGATCTGAGTAGGTATATGGTTTGATTTTCATCCGGGTATCTCCAAGCTTTCCTCAGATAAAGAGAAATGGTCTGCGAACAATTTAAATTTTAGTGTGGTGAGGCGGTGAGGCGGTGAGGCGCTGAGGCGTTAGACTCACTTCATACCGGTACACGAGTGGGGATCGTCACACGCATCTACAGAGTGGTCCCTGCTACCAATATTCATATAAAAGTGGTGTTTGTAAATTGTAGATTGTTTACGTGAACATTGGACCTGGCAGTGGCGTAGCTAGGGTATTTGCTGCCCGGTGCGGCTTAGGAGATTTGATGCCCTTTAAAATGGTCTAAGGTCTAAAAAAACAAAGTGATCATCGACTTTGATGAGTTCAAAAAAAAAAACGTGATCGTCGACGTTCGTGAGTTCTAAAAAAAAAAACATGATCGTCGACTTTGATGCCCCTTTCCTTTTGATGCCCGGTGCGGCTTAAGGGACTTGATGCCCTTTAAAATAGTCTAAAGTCTAAAAAAACAAAGAAAATCAAAGTAATCGTCGACTTTGATGCCCCTTTTCCTTATGATGCCCGGTGCGACCGCACCGCTCGCACCCCCCTAGCTACGCCACTGGGACCTGGACTAGAACTGTACCAATTCTTATTAAATATACCTATTTATGATATTATTTTCAGTCATCAGTTTTATTAATATAATTATTTACGACATCACAGAACCCTCAACAATAACATCGTTCTCTACTGTACGGGCATCACCCTTCCTATTCCCATGTATCATGAAGTCTAGTAATTAAACATTAACGAAATATTACCATTTCGCTTTCAAAAATATTGACGGAGTGATCCCGGGCCCGGCACAGTAGCTAGTAGTAGCAGTCGTTCGGCCGGCTCAAACCGGGACATTGCGTGCGGTGGCAGGTGGCAGGTGGCAGGTGACACATACCGACATATTAGGTAAGGATAGTAAGGCGGGAGATAATCAGGCTTGCGAGGCTTCTCATTGTGTATTTGAGCAGAGTAGTTTCAGAAAGCATATGTTAATAAATCGATTATGATCCGGCCTATTTACTTTTGGCTAAGATTTGTCGTGGGGTCGGGTTCGTTCGTCGACTGCTTTGTAGTGTTGCCAGGAAACCCACAATGCCCCAATGAACGTAAATGGCGAAGGTGACAATCAAGTAGATATATGTACATATGTGTACCTCTTAATAGCAGAGATGATGTCCATTTGTTCCTATTCATTATGTGGTACGTACAGTGCAGGCGAGGTGTAGGTCAGACCGGGGAGAGGCGGAGGAGGGGAGGTGTGGGGGGGGGGGCTCGGCGCTCCCACTGCGTCGTCAGCTGTGTCGAAACACTTTTATTATGTGTCCACTTATGAATACCTACAAGCTGATTGTGGACAACTCATACATTAACTCCCGATTGTAGTCTCACAGTCCTCATCGATTGTTCTGTAAAGTGATAAGAGACGAAGTTGCGGGTAATGGAGACCCGCGACCGCATTGCGGTTGTGCTGTTTGACGGCGTTGTCTCTCCTCACTTCACTTCACTTCAATAATAACATCACATTTCATGAATCTATTATTGTTCAGAGTAGAAAACTTGATAATCCATATCAACTAATAAAATAAAAACAAACATTTTGTTTTGTTGAACGTCTAATTCATATAATAGAAAATATAAGTACGATTTGAAGAATATTTTTTATATTGGATTTATTTAGCCCATTTATCGAAGATGTTGAAAAAACTGCAGAACTCGAGAGCTTACGTGCGTAAACGGCTAAGCGGAGGTGTTGAACCCTGGCTCCCTGGCACCGCGTGGTGTCCGCCGTTGTTCCTCGGCCGTACCAATAACAATCAACCCGCAATAAGGTGCTACGCGTGCGCGAGTGTACACATTGACTTGCTTAATTAAGTACAATTCATTTGTACTCGTATGTAGGCGTCTTGAGCCTCTAGGGGAAAGGTGCTATTGTTTCATATTGCTAGCTCAGTTTATGCTATTTTTGTAACATAATTGTTTATATAGGTATCCGTATATATTATATGTAATAATACTTATCCAGTACTCCTGAGGTGGGCAAACATATAGACGAGGTGCGTGGGAGAGGGCCGACGACTGCGTGAATTGGTCGGCTCAAGGAGGTGCCTCCGTCGCTGGTGACATTGCTACACATTAGGCGATTACGTAGCGCGGTCCGGCTGCGGCGGGCGCGGCCGATTATCCTGTTGAATGCGGGGACGGGAGTGCGGGGGAGGGAGAGCGGGCGGTGAGGGATGGGGGGGGGTGATCAATATTGTCTCGTGTCTAATACACGGGACTGGAACTCGCGACGTGGTATTCACTTCTGAGGTGAACATTGTTGGATCTCGTTAGCGGATGAGGAGGCTGAGCGCGCATCGCCGCCGGGAAGAGGCAGGAAGCGCTATAATTTAAATGACCTACTATTTACTAGGCATGATGAAATTATACAAATCTTCCGAACGCCTCGTCACCGCGACACTGAGCAGTCCTTAAGTTGTTACTCTTTATTAATCTTTCTTGTTTTTGCATTTATGAGAATTTATTTATTTTAGATGATCAACTAAGTTATTGCTGTTTTTTTATAAGACTATAATATTATTGTGATGAAAACATTACATATAAATTATTCGAAGTATTGCCCATTGCTAGCTACAACTTCTCCTATCTTTCTGGCAGAACTTGAATACCGTTGCGATAAAAGTGTTCGTCATTTGAGGAAATTCACGAATGAAGTCATTTTTCCATGTCTTCATATACCTAAGCAGAACTTTTGGAACAAGTAATAATTAACCGGACGAGACAATAAGTATCTGTAGAATATAGCGGCCGGGGTCTGCTTGGCCATGTCTCTCGGCATTGTGGCCGTGCAGCCGTGCAGCCGTGCAGTTCTCGGCAGCAGATAACAGCCTGATTGACCAACAGCGAAATCTATGTATTTGAGATTGTTTCCATCTCCCTGGTCTGGCAAAACAAAGGTCAGATCTGATTTCGTTTCGGAATTCATAACGATAGGGCCCACTTCCAAACCCAACCCCAAAACTACCTACTACTACTTAACACCCAAATACTACTTACTATCCGTATACTCTGTCGCCCAACTTCGGTGAATGCGGGAAAAAATAGATGATGATGTGATGTGAGTGATGCGTGTGATGACTGGTGATGGAAATGACTTGATGTTACATCCTTTAAAGAAATAAATCATTACTTATTTATCCCATTCTTTAAATCTCAATAAGGAAGAGATCGTCACTCGTCAGTGCTATAAGTTGAACTATCGCAAAAATAGTTTTACTGTTGTTAACTTTGCTGTTGCATACTATGGGTACCTTCACAAAGTTACTTATAGAATTTTCATTCCACATTCATCATTTTATACATTTTTTAATGTGTTTTTTTTATTTTTTAGGCGAATTCGGAGTGCAAAAATTATTACCGTAAACATTTATTATCGAGCCAAAGTGCGGCGTAGCATTCCGCAACAGGAAACGCGATGGCTCGAATTCACGCGGAAAGTGTACAATCTCTCTTCTTCTCTTAATATTCCTCCCTGCAGTGCGTACCTACTTTGCTGTATATAAAGAGTAAAAGCGTCAGCGCTCCTTTTACGGGAACAGCATATGGGGCAAAATATTTTAAACCTAAAGAAATCTCAACAGTTACGCATAGATACCAATAAAGTAAACACTTACTACTACAAAAATAATATTAAAAATTCATCTTTGAACTTTATTGCCAATGCCTGTGTGTGTCGCTGCGGTTAGGTTTATGTGTGCGTGCGTACTGCGTACTGCGTCGTCCTTAACAAATGGCGTTTTATTTTGCAACAATAATTTAATTATTTATTTTGTTTGAAAAACTATTACACCACACTACATTTTTGGGAAAAAAATAATAATAATTGTATTAGGCTTTTATAGAGTAGTTAAAACTATGGTTTAACTTGAAGTGGTGCTGACAAAAACACTGTACAGTGCTGTGTACATACATAATTACATATACATGTTTTTTTCTCATGAAATAAAGAAAAAACATTTAATATAATGGCTGCTCTGCTGTAACTAAAGGTAGATTAAATTCATCGTCGTATCTTCATAACTAAACACCACAGACACGAGGTACGTACCTTTTTTTTTACTTTTTCACAAATTATCAGCCAATAATTTTATTTTTAGCTCTTACAGATATGACAGTTATAGCTGACGTTAAAATAATCCTTATTATCTTTTTAGCTCCACGCTGTATCCGGTCCTCCGCACTTCACAGGTAGGTAGAGAGATAGTTATAATAACTCCACTGAGGAGTCGGGCGATGTCACAAGCAGAAGACCTGCATAATAAGAGCCCGTAATAGTAGCTCCCCTTTCCAGGTATTCCACCATAACTTTTCCTTCAGTGTCCCAAGAAACGGACGCTAGACACTGTGGAGGGGCAAAAGTTCCCGGAATAAAACGACGCAAGTCTTCATCACGACTCACCAAGATCAAGATGTCTATAGCCGGATAAACGCTGCCTGGGCCAAATGGCGGGAGGTTACAGGTGTGATCTACGATCGTAGGATACCAGAGCTTCCACCGACCGATTCTTTTATACGGCAACGAATACTGGCCAGCACACTCAGGAGCTTTACATCACGGAAATGAACACGATCTGACCGCATACGTGCTATCTTCATAAGAGGAGGTCTGGGAGTCCGTGACGTAGCAGATTGGAGAAGCTCCAAGAGCAACGCTGGGGATAGTTTGGCCACGTTACTCGCCGGCATAAGAACTATGTCAGATGCAAGTACCTTGCTATATCAGTCCCTGGAAAGACACGTCCCGGATACCAAAGGAAACGCTGTTTGAATGAAGATGCAGGATATGAGAGCCAATGATATATCCACTGTCGGCCGTGCAAAGTGATGTAGGAAGACAGACCATGGCAATAGCCGGCACTAATGTCAAGAAGAAGTTTATGCATAATATAAGTATAGAGTCAATGGCATTTATTTTTGTATTAATATGTTGTTAGGGTGAAACAATCTTCTCGTGGTACAGCGGCGATGGTGAGCCGCGCGTCGCCGACCGCTGGGGAGGTCGCGTGAGGCGCGCGGGCGGGCTCGGCCTGGGCGGCGGCTCCGTCAACGTGAGCGCCGTGCGCGAGACCGATGCCGGCCTCTACCGCTGCCGCGTCACCTTCCCCAACCGCACGCCGCCCACCCGCAACAACGGCACCTTCTATTATTTAGACGTCGATGGTGACAATTATTGACATTTTTAGATAAATTCACTTGAATTCCCACCATCTTCGTATTCATTTCACTTTATTGATTTATGTCGTAGGAGGAAACTTGATCGTCACTCCCCCTATGAACACTACGGTACTAGAGGGAGAGCGCGCCGAGCTCGAATGTTTGCCAAAGAGTCCAGAATGGGCTGTGCAATGGTATCGCGAGGGCGTGCCGGTGGAAGCGCTACCAGAGTTAGCGTTGAGGACAGAGATGGCCATCAATGGCAGTCTGGTTATACGCACGACCGTAAGCACTGACCTCGGAGAGTACGAGTGTCGCATCAGTGCTCTGGACGGACAAGTGCAGAGCACCACTGCCTTCTTAGATGTTCAATGTTTGTATCAGCTGTAATAATATATGTATCCCGCACACAACAAGGCAGGCAGAGGGAATCTAGTGATAAGACTTAGAATAGACTAGAATTTTGGAGGCATTGCGTGTTAAGGGGCGGAACTACCCCGCGCTTTGCCTATGCCAATAGAAATATAAATTTTAAAAAATATTTCACTTCGACTACAGTTCGGGAATCGAACCCACAACCGTCGCGTTGCAGTCACACCCTTGTGCCACTGCGCCACTACGGCCTCAATGTAATAATTATATCTATTATGTTAATTTTCAGATAAAGCTAAAATTGTTCACTCTCCAAAAGAAAGATATTTACCATACGGGAAGGCGGCGAGTCTCGATTGCCACTTCAGTGCTAACCCACCTTTGACTAACTTACGTTGGGAGAAAGATGGGTTTTTGTTCGATCCATATAATGTTCCCGGAGTTTTTTACAGCAGAAATGGCAGTCTGCTTTTTAATAGGGTATGCATTTTTGAATATATATATTTATTAAAATATATAATTAATATTTTCAAAAACGATATTAAGTATTTTTGTACCAGGTAGACGAATCCCACGAAGGACTGTATTCATGCACTCCGTACAACTCTCTGGGTAGCGAGGGTCCGTCGGCCGGCGTGCGAGTGCGCGTGCAGCGACCGCCCTCGCTGGCCGTGCGCCCGCAGCCGCTGTACCTGGTGCGGCTCGGAGCCACGGTCACGCTGCCGTGCTCCGCCGCTATAGAACCTCACTACGCGCTGCCGGCCACACGCTGGACTAAGGTGTTTTGCATTTTTAATGACGGTTAAGTACTCGTATATAAAACATGAAAACACTTGTAACTGATAGTTGTCTTACGTAGAAAATTATTCATAACCTCGGTTATTAAAAATTAAATTAAGTCAGCTTTACTCTGTATCACAGAGCAGGCTAGGCAGAGGGAATCTTAAGACACTCCGTTCCCAGCTTTCCTCCGAATCCTGGAGGCATTGCGTGTTGACTGGTAAGGACTCAACGCCGCACTTTGCTTCGACACAAGAGCGAAGAAATGAAACTATAAATTTAATTAAATATTTCATTTCTTCGAGTGGGTATCGAACCCACAGACAGTCGATCTTACAGTCACACTATGAGCCCCTGCACCACAACTGGCCTTAACTCTAATTTTAAATAGTAGGTACATTAATAAATTATAGTATTAGTAATTTAAAATTTGATTTTATCGAAATGATGAACAGAAGGATGGTAGCGAGTTACCAGCTGGTCGCTATTCTTTAAATGAAGGCAACTTGACGATTAGTGAAGTGTCGGAGGAAGACCGCGGCGTGTACGTGTGCTCGGTGACGAACGAGGCGGACGAGCTGGCGGTCGAGACCGAGGTGCTCATAGAGAACGTCCCTCCCCGCGCTCCTTACAACCTCAGCGCTCTGCCTTCTCTTGAGTCTATCCACCTGTCGTGGGTAGCTGGTAAATATTAAAATTTCTTCTCTCTCCTGTTAATGTGGTATCTTATAAAAATGACTTCCATGATCATGATTTATATGTTAAAGGGCATAATGGACTCGACGTTGAGTACAACGTGTGGTATCGAGAGCGGTTGGACAGCGAGTGGCGGACTATGAAGATTCTCTCCCGCGGCGTAACAGACGCCACAGTGATAGGGCTGCGCCCCGCCACCGAGTACGAGCTGCGGGTGCTCTCACAGGACCACATCGGGGACGGACTGTTCAGCAAACCTATCTTTGTTCGAACTTTGGGTAAGTATAAGAACCTCTGGTGATATTTTAACTATCTCTATATATAATAAAACAGTAAAAATATTTTGTCTGTACATTTTGTATTTTTGTCTGAAATGGATAGAGGATAAAGAATAGAGGGGCACTTGAACAGAATAATAGAAAGCAAAAATATATTTTTTTAATTTCTTGTCTATATGTATGTATGATCACACTACTCTTCGAAAGTACTGAACCGATTTACTTGAAACTTTCCCAATTGCTTTGTTTTAACTCAACTTAACATCTAGTTTGTTTCATCAAAATCGGTTTATTAAAAAAAAGTTATAGCCATTTGAAGGAACTCAAGGCATGAGTTTGTCTGCAAATATAATAAATCTGTATTTGTTTGTAATTAATCTGTATTTTAAATCGACCTTAAAAACAAGGAGGAGGTTCTCAATTAATTATTTTCGATTCGATTAAGTATTTTGGATACGATTTCAATATTGGATTATTCGATTCGATTTGTGTATTTTTTGTAATATGCAATCATTACAGTTTCTTTGCAAAGAACATTATAAATCTTTACCCAAATCAATAATTTAACATTTAAGGCTGTTTCCGTACGAATAAATTACATTATTCATTGACATATACACATATGACTGTCAGTCGATTCTGTTTATTAAATGCCGAAGCCGCGGGGTGGCCGCTAGTTATTAATATTATTATTATAAATATTAATCAACTCGCAATGCCTCGGAAAATGCGGAACGGAGTGTCTTACTACTGTTCGGGATACAGCGTGAAGCTGATTTTTCTATTTTCTAGATCCTATGTTGGAAGAAGGGGAAAGCGCCACAGTTTTCGTGTCGTCAGCGGTCACAGAAGGCCCCACCAGCACGGCGATGGGGGGCCCCACTGGGGTGGCGGCCGCCGCGGGGGGCCCCGACGAGATGTCGGTGAGCGTGCGCCTCATCGAGGAGGGCGCGCTGGTGCGCTGGCGCCGCGGCGGCGACGCGCGCTGCACTGTACGCTGGTACGACTCGAGTGCGCCCGAGCGGCGCCTCCTCGCCACCGTCACTACGCAACAGGACTATATACTTGGTGAGAAGTCACTTTCTACTATGTTGTCCGTCTGTCAAGGGCGAGTCTTTCATGCTTTCATATAAAACGAAAAAAGTATAGAAAACCGAATTTAATATGATCATGTTTAATACCAAAGACAGACAAATATAATAGTTAACTACATTTTTAATAACAGGTACATTTCACAATACTCATAAACCTCATGCATGCATGCACTTGCAGTGAGCGAGGTGGAGGAGGGCGCGAGCTACTGGGCGCGCGTGGAGTGCGGTGGCGGGGCGGCGGTGGGGGGCGGCGGCGTGCGCGTGCCCGAGTACGCGCGGCTGCGCGGCGTGGCGGCGGGCGCGGCGGCGGCGGCGCTGCTGCTGGCGGCGTTGGGCGCCGCGCTGTGCCTCGCGCGCCGCCGCCTGCGCCCGCGCGCGCTCGACAAGCGCGAGCGCTGACGCAGGACACTAGCGTAGCGCAGTTATTGTCAATTATAGTATTAACTAATTGTACATAAACAGAAGTCTTTTGCTTTTTTAAGCAGTTGGCATAGTTGTTGGCGTTTTCAGTAATTTTTAAACTTTATTTTATCTAAGTTTTTTACCAATTTATTATGAGAATTGTTATATTTCGGCAGAATTTTTATTTTCTTCTTATGTATTAATTAATATTCTATATTTATTTAATTGCACTTTGAATTTATTAAAAAATATATTAGTGTTTTGGACGAGCGGACAGTCAAGGACGTAGTTATTCAAGTAAGTAGTGGTAGTCGGTGCTTACGACATCCGCGTCACACCAATGCTACCACTACGGATGGACCGAGGTCTGGTCGGGGAACGCAACTTCCTAAAAATAAACGTTTTAATACTTAAGTTGTTTTTATATAATTTCCTTGCCTTCCTTAAAAATGATTAAGAATGGTAGTCCCATTAATCATATTTAAATGTTTGTTAAAAACTTAATATATTAAATAATAGCGGACCCGTGCGGCTTCGCCCGCTTGTACTCTACTAATATTTATTAAATATAATGTAATGCAGGATAGCTGCCAGCAAATGTAATAGATTGTACCATTGATTTGAAAAGAGCAACTGTTGAGTTTCTTGTAAATAAGTAAAATACTCTTTATTGTACACCAGTTATAACAAGTACAAAGATGTTCATAATTATTGATATGATAATACAATATTATGATAGTACCTTATTGCTAAATGAGCTATGCCGGCTCTTCTCGGCAGAACTGCCTTCCTAACCGGTGGTAGCTTTTTGTTCATATATTCATTCGACGATTCAAAAGTGCTTGTAATACCTAGTCTATTTGAATAAAGAATATTTTGAATTTGAATATACATATTTATCAAAATATTTTCACTTTTCAATAGGATTAGTAAAAAAATATAAGCCTACATAATCAAAATGAGCCCAAACAGAATAATAAGTAGAGAAAAATCTTATTTGAAAGAAATACTTGGGTAATTGATGAATGCAAGAAAATAAGTAAAAGTAATAAGGAAATTCTTAATTTGAGGAAAAAATCCTAACTAATTAAAAGGAACAAAACTACTAAATAAACATAACCAAAGAAAAATATTAATTAAAAAACTAAACAAAACCAGCTATATTATCGATTTTATATAAGATAAATACATACATACATACATAGCTTCACGCTGCATCCCTAGCGGGGTAGTCAGAGAGAACGGAGCGCCAAACACTACGCTCTCTCTCTCTCTTCATGCCTCTTCCGCTTCGTCCACTGTCATCAACCTCTTCACACATGCCCTGATTATATTTTATTTTTAACTAAAGGAAATTCTTAATATTAGAAAAAGTACCTAAAGTTTGCCGTGCGCGCTGTTATATACTAGCCATGTATGTAATAACCCTTACTCCTGTAATTCCATATTTCTCTGTCAGCATCTTTTGCGAGTCTCTCAGATTGAGAAGAGTATCAAAGTCAGTCTCAATCCAACGACTCACGAGCACGGTAGCTCAAGGGTCCCATTGTAATATCCCATTGTAATTAATTATAATTAAGTAATATCCTTTTATAGTTAATAAATATCCTTTTATAATTAATAAATCTTTTTTTAAAAAGACATCCGCGTGGGCCCCTATAACAGCGCGTACTAAATATTTTTTTATATTAAATAATTATTAATTTGTGCGAACAATATATATATAATATTAAATAAAATTCCAAATGATTAAAATTACGATATTTTAAGTGTATAACATCGGTATAGATAACCGAACTGAGATTAATTAATTATATGCAGCAAATAATTACATAAAAAATAATAGTAATTCGAAAATATATAAAAACTAGCGACCCCCTTGCGGCTTCGCCCGCTTTTACTACTGGATTATTTATATAATGTATGTTTGCAAAGCAATAAGATAATGTGAAAATTAATTAAACCCTAATGCAACCCGCATTTTCGTAGTTTCAATAAGGATTTTCCAATTGTTTTACTCCTTTTTTAGTAGGTACCGTAATTTTAAATCTGTGCTACTAATCTTTTCAAGTACTTATTAAAATATATTTAAATGACTATTTTTAGATAGTTAAATGACTATTTTTAAACGGAAGAAATTATAAACAAAAACCTACCTACTAATAACTACTACAAAAAATATGAAACCAAATATATCGCGCTGAAATAATACATTCAACTCCAATTATCCAATACGTGCAAACGCATCTAAATCTTCGTTGCTATGCCTCTATAGCGGGCGGGTTTTTTTTTAGAGCTTGTGATTAATGTTGAAGAGGGTATTCTGTCCCTGATGAAAAGCAAGCACTAAGTGGCTGCCTGTGAGGAAAATTAAATAGAATGCATCGGCATGGAATCGAACCCGGGCCGCCCGCGTGGCAGGCGAGCATTCTACCACTGAACCACCGATGACTGCTCATGACGCGCTTGTATAAGCAAAACGTCGCGGGGCGCGTTTCGCAGCAAGGATGTTTTGATATTGTAACAACTTCTAAAGTACTTATTAAAATGAAACTATGAATTAAAATGAACAGTAAAAGACAGTTTTGATCTACATTAAATGGCCAACGTAACTAATACACTTATTTATATGCTAAGAGTAAGGGATAAGTAAAACTTGAGTCGGCACAGCTGATGAGTCAACGGCGTGATGTATCAACAATTAAATGCGGTTTTCTCTAAAACTATTCGCAATTTCGAAATAGTGTAAACAGCAAATTTTATCTTCGTTTAACGTAGAAAATTAATAAAGTATTTTAAAGGATAAGGATTAATACCATTATGGAAAAATATCCCTCACAATAAAAAATATATTGAAATTACTATTTTTAGACAGAAATATGATCACTACACGTTATCCTTAAAAGATAGAAATATACTCTCGCGGACTTTTTTGTAGATCTTATTAAGAGGAACAATACTCCAGTATTATTTATTATTTTCATGTAGTACTTACCATTAAAGCAGCGCATGCGCGAAAGTGTCTCAACGGGTAGGACTTTATACACATTTATCGTATTTATGTTAATTTACATAAGCATGTACAAATAATAAACTATATATAAACCTTCCCTGAGAAATACTCGACCTAATGGTGATAACCGCATAAAAATCCGTTGGGTGGTTTAGAAGAAGAAGAGTTAGAAAGTTCAGACAGACACGAAAAGCGACTTTGTTTTATAAGATATAGGATAGGATTTACAAAATCATCTTAGTCGGTCATACTATACCACTCGTAGGCTAGGTCATTTGGAATCAGTGACATCTTAATTATTTATTAGAATGTTGTACAGTAAACTATAATTTCCATCAAGATGAAATGCTAAAAGTGACTATTATATTTATTTTCATAAGGATGAATATCAAATTAAAGAAATCATCTAATTTTTGTTAATGTATACAAATCTATATCGGCGCGCGCCATGTATGCATTAAGCAAACTCACTTTGGGTGACGTTTTCTTAAAACAACAAACTTTGCAAGCCGTTGCTTAGCAACGCGTAGCGACGATTGTTATTAACATGGCGGAATAAATTGCATGTCAAATTAATTATTTTAATATATTGGTATATATCGAAAATATTACAAATCTGAGAAAAAAAGTATCCTATGTTCATCCCGAGACTCTCAAGTATCTCTGTACGAGTATTTTATCACAATTAAATTAGCGGTTTGGCCCTGATTGCGTAAAAGACAGACAGACAGACAGACAGAGTTACTTTCGAATTTATAATATAGGTATGGAAGGTATGGATCTATGAAAATAGTGTTAGTTTAGAGGGTCAATCCTAATAAACCACGAAACACGTGTTGAATTAAATATTTTCAAGAGTCAAAATTTCAAATGTTATAAAAATCGGTGGCTATTTAATTTTTTTTCCATACAAACTTTCAACCCCTATTTCATCTCCTTAGGTGTGTAATATTGCAAATTCCTGTCTTAGCAGGCACCTACGACGTTCTATAAATAACTCCTCCAAGATAAAAAGAAAGATTCCAAGCACATGTAGTTTCTGAGATTTCATGAGTCAGTGACCTTTCGATTTTATATATATAGAGAAGAGACCTTTAATTTAGTTTTAAAATTATAAATTTTTTTAGATATTTTTATATCTTGCGGTAATTTATTGTAAATATGTGCTCCTTCTTAAATACGGTTAAATATTTTTATTTTTCTCAAGAGATTTACATTACTTACATTATTTACAAATAAGTTACTTACAGAGAAAATTACAAAACACTAAGTACAAAATATATATATCGAATAAGTAAGTACTAAGTACGCGTACACATACAGAGCACAGAGCATGCAAACAAGTATGAACATGTTGTTAACAGTTGAAATGACAGCAACTAAGGCAGGTGACACATTCAATGTTTTACTTATCATTTACATTATTCTTATTTTACTTTGTTTTGTTTAGTATCTTGTTAGGTGAAATATAGTGTAGCATTGTATTGTAATAAATACATACATATATTAGTTATGACATTAATGCACTATTTTGTTATATATTAAATATATTTTAGGAGAAATAAAAATAAATAATATTATTTTTACCAAATTGGTTCTTGTGTTTGGTAAGTATAAATTTTTTCCTCGTCTAAGTGATCTTTTTGTCCCTCTATCTGAATTGGATAATTCAGTAAAAAATACTAAATGTACAGACAAAATATTTTTACTGTTTTAATATATAATAGAGATGTTAATGGCTTAAAATGGAGAAAGAGTTTTATTATTTTATTTTGAATAATCAGCGAAGATTTTAAAAGCGCTAGGCTCCCTCTACTACCCTGCTAGATGCGGGATACAGCGTGAAGCGAAATAAATGTCAAATTGATTTAAATCCGAATAAGTAATTTTTATACATAATAGAGATCCTCTAGCTCTATAAATCTTATTTAAAGCCCACAATGTTATCGTTTGTGATTTTATTATTATAATGTAAAGTTATTTTACTGATATTTTATTGCTAAACCTTATTAGAATTATGGTACAATAAAGTTGTAATAATATAAAGGTTGTAATAATAAAAGGCATGGAATTGGCAGTTCGCATTCGTTCTTTGCCTGTGCCTTGACACGTACACTTCTACTTCACGACACAGTGGTGTATAACAAGAAATTATTAAAGAGATAGGAGTGAAGAGCTGTTTCTTTTATTTAACTACCCGGGGAAGCTTTTAATAATGTATTGTAATACTGCAGCTATTTCTACAAAGTTAGTGAATATATACATAATTATTATATAAATGAAAGATATTCTTAATAAATCGCTTTATTACAAAAGTCTATCATCACTCGACAGCAACATCCAGACTAATCTCTAAGTCGCAAACTGCACTAATCCTACGAGCAACCTTCACCTATCGAATGAGGTTAACTTACCCTACTACTTACTTGTTGTCGCAGCTCTCAACTCGTGTTACTTATTACAGCTTGCAAATATTATTTAAGTAACTACTTAGAAAATTGTTTGTATCTTTTGAGCGTATATTAAAGTAAACAGAGTTAGTATATTTTATTAAACGAGTTAACAAACTTTACAACACGTTTAAACAAAGGCTTAAAGAAAGAGTCACACGCAGACTGCGTTCATACAGCGCATATACCCCGCTACTAACACAAATGCACTATATATACGAGTATACAGGCCGACAGGACCGCTCATACATATATCTTTATAAAAACTACTTAGTGTAACTTTTGGTATGGAGCGGGAAGTGACGCGTGACGTTGTACGATGATATGTCTCCAGCGGGCAGCAGCTCTCGGCCGCCTTCTCTGGCGATGTCCATTTGAACGCGTAATCTACTCTTATATTATATATACCAACGCGGAACTTCCCCGCACGAGCCTTCTGAGATTTGCTCCTACTTACAATAACTTAAAGAGTTTTCGCCTTTTCTAACAAATCATTTATGAATTTCTGAAAACAAATAAAAACAATTTTATAAATAATGCACATGAAATTTGTCTCACAAAGTTACAAAGAATATATAAATTAAATTGCAACTTACATGTACATCTTTCTGTGGTTTCTTAGCGTCTGCTAATAATGTCTGGAAACAATTAAAATATCATTTACTCAAAAACAATATTATAAGCACTTCAGAGTCGTTAATGAATATAAGAATAGCAGGAGCTCACCGCCAGATGTCGCCGCCTTATCTCGTCGCTGTCCATGTCGAGCAGCTCGTCCACGTCCACCTCCACCTCCTGCGAGTCGGCGGCCGCGTCGCTCTGCAGACATCACAATTAACACTTATTCCTGACGAGACGAGACGAGAGGGGAAATAACTAATCAATGTTCGCATTTCCCTCGTCTAGTAAAACAAAGCGCGATAACAAGCAACCACTGTAGAGCGATAGTAACGGCAGGCAGTACCCTATATAGACCGAGAGAACCTCTTTAAAAAGTTTTACAAAGACCGCCACAAGTCTTCATCAACCAAAACTTGTTGTGTACTCACAGAAGCCCCATGGACGTCGCCTACGCACACTGAGAGATGTATCCTGATATATACTCGTCTAAGAAAGCACACGGCATACACACTGTGTCTCACATTTACCCAGGACGAGAAAGAATCTCTGATCGGCCAGGGATGGGGAGGCGAGGCTGCAGCTGCATTACAGCATTTCGCACGCCGTCGTGAATGTGAATTCGGAACGGGACGGGGGCAGCGACTAAACACATTGTGGAATATAACTTAAAGATGGCTTTGAAAGATGGAAGAGGAACGCAGCGGTCATCTCTTCCACCACAGCGATCATGCCTTTATCGTAGTGCAAAACTCCTCACGGTCCAGTCAATTATTATAATAGTTTAGTATGTAATTATATGTACATTTAGTATTTTTCACTGAAATGGATAGAAGGGCACTAATAGAAAGCAAAAATATATATTTTTTAATTAATTGTCTGTCTGTCTGTACGTATGTATGGGCCCGCTAATCTCTGAAAGTAAAAAAAAACTATACTTATAATAAATCTGTATTTTTAACTGACTTTCAAAACAAGGAGGGGGTTCTCAATTACATATTTTCGATTCATTTATTCGATTAATTATTTTCGATTCGATATTCGATTAATTATTTTGGATTCAATTTCGATATTGGATTATTCGATTCGATTTTTGTAATATGCAATCATTACAGTTATTTTACAAAGAATAACACCTTAGATCTAAGTAAAATTTTATAGAACAATGTTAAGTTAAAAATAACATTTTCTTATAATAGGTATTAATTGTATGTGTAAAAACAATAATGTAAGTATTATATGTGATAAAATAATTAGATATAATAATAAAGTAAAAAAGGGTACGGACCAACCGTCTGTAATACTGAAATAAATAAATAAAACAAGCTTTTAAAAACGAAAAGCCTATAAAATGTACGAAAAGTGAATAATGGAGTTTTTTGGCACTCAGTTTATACCATGTTAAAACGAAACAACCTACCGGAGTTTCGTATAGCTTCTGGAGCTCGTCGTAGAGCCACATCTCAACAGCGAGGCGTTTCCTGATCAGTGCCATCTGGTGGCTCCCGTATTTAGCTGTTAGGAATTTTTCTCTTCTCTCCTTCACCTGAAACATGTTACAATTTTTTTGAATAAGATATGAACTTGCATATTACGATTACTCAAACAAAAACCGGTCAATTGCGAGTCGGCATCGCCCATCTCGGGTCCGACGACAGGCACTCCTTAAAAGATAAATATTCCACGCGATGTAAGTTTTATAGCATTGTGCGCCGTTATCCACGTGCTTATAATGTGAACTAGTCCTATACCTATATGTTCCATATTACAAAAGGGTAGCGTTTTGAAGTTATTACATTGTAACCCAGTTTTGTCACTGCAACGGAAGGGAGGTCGAAATATAGGAAAAGGGCGCCTGGGGATCCTATATGGTATCTTAAATTTTAAAAGTTTGAGTAGCTGGGGGCAGTCAATATTGAAATAGGCTGCTAACTAAGGCGTTGCACAGGGTAATACGTGTGTGTCACCGTTTAACAATATTATCTATATGAGGCAATATTATTCCCAGGTCCCTGATGTTGTCTACTTCCTGAAATGCCTTGCCGTCGATAAGATCCTATTAACACGACACCAATTACATAACCTGTCTCAATCGTGCTGCAACATAAGAACATCAGCTTCAGATTGTATAGTTCTGAGGTTATATTATAAAGCGTCGATTCATACCCCTTAACAACTCAATCAGATAAGGGCGAATCCAATTGTTACAGTTTCCCGCAAAGCCGTATACAGCTAGTTTGTCAACAACGTCTACATCATGGTTGTCAAGAGCTTGCTAGACTAGTCCATATTTAGGGAACCCCCTTACCCTACTGATTATACAGAACCCTAGGTAGGCGAGCCCGACTCACGCTTGTCCGTTTTTTTTCTTTTGAGGAACCTTAAGAGTAGTGGGAGTCTAGGATTTATTTTACTTACCTCGCCCTTATCGCTAAAGTTGACGTGTAATCCTGCTTTCGCGGGTGACCGCTCGGTGGGCGACAGTGCGGGGTGCGCGGGGTGCGGGGCGCGCGCCGCTGCCGCCAGGCCGCACTCCATGCCGCCGCTGCTGCTGCCGCTGCTGCGGCTCTGTTGGAGAACATAGAAACCTGAAGCCAGAGATTTCATACAAAGTATACGAAATTGCATAAAAAGCTATTAAATGCTTGTAACCTTAAGCATTGTGTTAGTAAATTTATTTGTAGAATTGAGGTTTGACACAAGTAGTTGTTAAAGAGGTGAAGAAATAACGCGTTCGTTGAACGCCGAGAATAAAGAGGGACGAGGACTTAACATCCGTTACCCCTCTCCGGCGACGGCGAGTGAGCCTGCCCCCCGCCCCCCTCTTTGAGGCGCGTAAGCCCACGTGAGATTGTAGGATTGGGAGATGGCTATCGCACTATCGCACTCAGCCGAGCGTGCGTCCTGCCCTCCGCAACCGCCGCCGGATCTACACTATCGTATATGTTATCTAACAAATAGTAAAGAGCTTCTTAGTTGTTCAAATTTTTGCTACAAGTACACACACAGTGCCCACACCAGAGCGCGCGATGCCAGACACCCCGTCATTAACAATTCATGTTGAAAATTGTTTTTAGTTTTCAATACTTATATGCACAAACTTAAACAAAACTTAAATGGTAGAAAATAATACTTCATTGTAATTGATGAAAAGAAAAGAAAAGGAAAGAAAATTGAAAAATAATAAGTGATTTCTTTTGGTAATGTTTTGAAAAACCGTGGAGTTCCTCTTTCTTGAAATTTTAACGTGCTTCAGTCAATTGTTATCTTTTCATAATATCGATACAAGGAATACAATGACAAATCAGCTTACCCGAATTACGTGATACTATCGCACTTTAGCTTTCTATAAGGTAGTATATGACAGTACCCACCGAAACCTCTAATACACCGTTCCAATTTCAGTATTGTATTAAGTTTGCGTGCATAATGTAAACTCATTTTGTATGAAACGAACTACTCATATAAGCTTGTAATATATTTTATTCCTGTGAATTACCTATAAATTTTCACTTTTTGGACTTTTTGCTTTATTATTATTGTAAGTGTCACTTCACGTCAAGTCACATGTGAACAAATTGGATTCCGTTTTTACCTTTTGAGGTTATTCTTCCTCCTTTTTGAAAAAAGAAATCGGTTAAAAATAACCGTTAGAGTCAGCGCTCTCGAGGCAAGTTTTACTCGTACATTAATATTAATAAAATATACATTTCTGTAGCTCATAGTATACCTAAATAGAATATTTCGTAATTAATAAGTGGAAATGATGAGAACACAGCGAAGCGAAGCGCATTAGCCAGGAATGAAGTAAGGCGGAAACGGCACGAGTGGTACTCGAGAGAGAGCTCAGCTCGAGCATCTGCTGGCTGCGCCGTGAGGGCCCGCGCCCGCCCCCGCCATCGCACATCGTATGAACCAGACAAGGTACCTAGTAACATTAAATAAGTACATAATATGGGGAGATCCGACAACTGACGCTCTGTATATACCACACTGAATTGTAAACGCAATTGTAACTCTCTGCTCTTTGTCTAAGAGCAAATGTCATAAGTAGAGTCGCCCTCCCGCCTTCCGCCCTCTCGCCTGACTAGACGCCTCTCTAAAAATATTTCTTTTTCGGAAATTCATAACCAAAAGTAATTGTTAGTAAAGTAAACATTACTAGTAATATATATATTTGTAGGTTGCTTGTGACGCTCACCGCGTTAATCAATATTTAATTAAATTGAAACTTTAAAAATTTAAACTTAGATTTTACATAATTAAATTAGTACTAGTTTAGTTACACAAGTAAACCGCGCGACAAGCTTTTATGGTCATATAAATTGTGTACAATGAGGTTATGAGTTGATAGTTTAAATTTAAGAGACAAATTTTATTTTTTCCTTTTCAAAGCGTTTAAATAAAAGCTTTTTCTAAAAATGATTTTTTGCTTTTAATTTATTATATTTTTACTCGAAAAACAAATTATGAAATAATAATTTAATACTTTTCATATAACTTACAATTGTTATTTGATGGTATTAGAGCGTAATTGATCCTTGCATACAAACGATTCCAAAATGTAAAGAAAAGGAAGACGAGAGGTGCGCCCTTGTGACGAGTTCAAAAGAGAAGATCAAAAGGAATTTATCAAAAAGGAACGCTTATAATTATTACTGAGTCGTTCATCTATATGTTCATTTAAAATATTAGTTTTTCTATCAGCTGTATAATAAAACACCTCCAGGTTAAGAGTACTTGTATAGTACCTTGCTTCAAATGGAACAAAGCGCGATAAAAATCTACCGTCTGGAACGTAGCCATACAAATGCATCTATTTTGTTCTTTTTCGGAGCTTTCTTACCGCGCTCTCGTGCGAATGACATGTTAAAAAATCACATATAAAATGTGCGAATAAAGAAATGTTCATATTTGTAAAGTAGCTTTGCTAGACGAAATAAAACAACAAACCTCGACACGCTACATCTCAAAGGCCGCCTCCCGGCCTCCCCGACCAGTGTCGCTGTAGAAGCCAACAGGGCACCATTAACCTCGTGACGGAAATAAAAAAACTATGTTTCTTTTTTTATGAGAGGTTCTGATTTTGGGATCCGGTTGAAATAGACTAAAGTCGGTACATATTTTGCTAAGCTGTGCATTACCAGGGCGATCTTTGTTTACAAGGAACAATGCTCCAGTGGCTTAATGTAACGAATGTGAGTTATTGTTGTGCAACACAAACGTCATGCGTGCACCACCACATCACATCACATCCAGATACTAAAACAAGAGCCACAATCTATATAGCACTTAAATAATTATCTGTAAATATAAATATGATTGATAATTGTTGACCTACGAAGTAGATAGATACGGGCAGGGCAACCGCTGTCACCGCCGTCATCGCCGGGATCTGTGGACGCGGTATATTGCCCGATGCCCAAACGTTAAGTTAATCCTGATTTATAAAGATCCATAACATTTTACTAATGATAATCTAATGTATTGAATTTTGCATCTTCTCAAAGGAACATTTTGCGTAAGCTTTGCTTAAATAACTGTATTTTTTCACAATGTCTACATTTATTTACGCATTAATTATATTTATTATAAAAGTCATAATATTTGAACATTGTGTGGCCTAACTCCCTCTCCCTCTTTATTTCATTTAGTGAAGACGCGTCATGAACCACGGGGCCCCGGAGCGGCATCGCCCGCGCTGTAATTAGACAGTCCGTGTCGAATTACCGTTAATAAGATAAGATATAACCTTCCCGCACGATGTGGATTTTCCTAAATAAAAAGGAAATTTATAGCTCGCAGTATTTTAGACTTACAAAGCTACTGGATTTTAGGGCTCCTTCTGGCGGATATTTTATACACATTAAAGTGGTCGTAGGTGCCGGTCGGGGCAGGTCAGCGCCCCCGCGACTCTTCAGTGTTCACTCGCGCACTAGTCGACACTGCGCGCATGCACTCGCAACGAGGCGTGGACCGCGACTGATGAGGGCGCGGGCGCGGGCGGGGCTGCGCGCGTCGCGGCAGGGCTCCGGCCGCGGCCGCGAGGCGCTCAAACGAACTTGGAGGTAATTGACCGTCCTACAAGGTCTTCCCTTGTTAAACGTAATCAATATTCGATTCCTAATTATTATTATGGGGAACTAATTAAGAGACAAATTAACTTTTTTAACCGCTAGCTAGGATTTTACGGAAAGATCTCTGGTCTTTACAATTTTCCACCGCAGTCAATATTTCCAAAATGAATACATCATCTCGGTTCCGGGGACATGGATGTTGTTAAAATGCAAAACGGAAAATTGTCTTTGTTTAATGCATTATCAGTATCAAAGATTAAAAACACAATAAATACATTATTAGTATTTTAAATTATCATTTAGGATAATAACATTTAGTAACATAAAATTCGTGTGAGAACACCGCGTAAAATCTAAATCAAAATATAATTTATTGAACTAGACTATTAGACTTCTGAATAGTGAAGTTACAGTGACATGTCCTACTGGAGGACTGGAGGCTGGAGGCCACCACCGACTCCGACGGAAGTCCTGCGCCTGCCAGAAGCACCGGCAACAAACTCAATGGTTGCTCTTTTTCAAATATAATCTACATTTATCTATACTTGTAATAGACTCGGTACTGATAGATGTCCGTCTGTTCATGGTAGATATATGAGATCAATTGTTATTGATGCTCCCATTGTAATAAATAGAACCCAAAAAAATATAAGATTTTTGACTGATTGTCTGTTCGTCTATGCGTCTGTGCGTTTGTTCACCTTAATCTAAAAAACTACTAAACCGATTTAAATGCAGTTTTCACTATTGTATTTTGAAAAACTTCCCTTAATATTTTTTTATTCCAATCGGCTCGTAAATAAAAAAGCTATATTAATATAAAGCATTTTTTTCGAATGAATAGCTGTAGAATATCTGTTTTAAAAAATTGAGTAAAAGTTTAATTTGAAAGGTTCCGTACCCAATCAGTGAAAGTGAACTATCACTGTATTACTACGACTCCAGCATCCGCTCGTCATCGTGCTTTCATCAGATGTTCCAGATCTTCAATTTTGATATGTTAATGGAAAATGGTCAGGGATCAAACCCACAACCGTCGCGTTACAACCACACCCTTGTGACATTTCATATAGTGATGACTGACTGCCGCTGCCCCATTAGGCGTGGCAGGGGAGTTCTAAGGTATTAGTACAAGTGAACCCTATAACAATCCACGAGGCGATTGAAATACAAAAACATACTAATCTCAATAGACAAGACGGTTACAGTACCAAACTGTTACCGTCGCACCTACTGGACGTGACAACGATCTAATAAAGCTGTTAGATAACAATGGAATATAAACAAAATAAACAGTTCTGTCCGCGGCTCGGTGTGGCGGGCGAGGCGGGCGAGGCGGGCGAGGCGGGCGAGGCGGGCGAGGCGGGCGAGGCGGGCGAGGCGGGCGAGGCTCTCCGCGGTGACCTCTCAGCCTCTGCCGCGCGCCCCGCGGCGCACATACATAATAGTGTCCCTGATATTACGTCCCGCGACGCAATCAATTTTAATTTTATTTAGTAGAGTAAATAGATATTATTCAACCGAAATACGCACCACCCACACTAAGTGCAGATATTTCTCAAAATCTATCAGCAGATTGTCTCACTTTATATTACTTAGTTTGATAAATTAGTGATATTTACAAAACACTAGTAAATAAAAAGTATCATTTTAAATCCTAAAACTTTAAATAATTAGAAATTGAGTTCCACTGATATACTGATATATATTTAATAGTTGTTATCTCTATAAACAAGGAGAGTCCTGGGCGTCCACGTAGGTCGTCGCACACTGGCCGTTCTCGTTGGCTCCTTGCTAAGTTTTATATATATAAAACTTTGAATGCATTCAAACGTGGGTTCTATTAAACAATGTGAAGAGGCAAAGATATGGGGTGATGTTACTCACGCCGCTCCGGAACTTGAAGAATAGCGACATGAAGAGGCGGAGGCGGACAATGCGCTCTGCGGCCACTCGCGGCCTCACTGCCGGGAGTGCCGGGAGCGCCGCGAGTGCCGCGAATGCCGGGAGCGCCGCGATGCCGGGAGCGCCGCGATGCCGGGAGCGCCGCGATGCCGGGAGCGCTGACGCGCTGTTAGAATTGTTTACTTGTTTAGTGGCGCTTTGTTACAATTTTTTTGTTTATTTGAAGGCTCACTTCTGTAGCATTGCAAATTAATAATCATATGTTTATTACTCGCAACGTAATAGCCACAGAATGATTTAAACAAACAAATGGATGGTACGTGTCCTTTGTACATTATCGAGCTACTCTCAGCTAATTTATCAGAGCCACATCGTACTGTAATCTCACACGGGGAGTGTGGTGTGAGAGTGTGCTCCTTCCTCCGTGAGGGCGCCTGCTGTCTGCCCAGCGCGGCGCATGCGCGGCGGCATCGACCGTGCCGTCACAGACCGTACACTCTTCAAATTAAATAAACCACTCGCATCGCCGACATGTCGGCCAATGAAGCGTGCTGGTGGTGGTGGACGGTGGTAGCGGCAGTGGTGGCGGTGCTGGCGCTGGCGGGCGCGCACGAGCTGGACCCGGCGGCGTGCGCGGCGCGCTTCGACGTGCAGCGCGACAAGATCATCCGCACGGAGGAGTCGCGCGAGATGGGCGCGCGCTACCTGTCCGAGCTGGACGTGGGCGCGCGGCGCGAGTGCCTGCGCCTGTGCTGCGAGACGGACTCCTGCGACGTCTTCGTCTTTGAGGAAAAGGTATATTTGTTACGATATATTTAATCTATATTTATTATTATACGAGTTGTTTATACCTACCGCTACCGTCCCGAACGTGTCCCCTACGTGCAGAGCCCTGGCAGCTGCTACCTGTTCAACTGCGGGCCGCCGGAGGACTTCCGCTGCAAGTTTACGGCGCACGGCAACTTCAGCAGCGGCGTGCTGGCGCTGAGCCGCCGCCTGGCCGAGTTGCAGGACCAGGAGCGCCTCGCGCACCACGAACGGGAGCTGGCGAGCCTCAGGTGTGGTGTCTACACCAAATAATCTCATCATTGTTTGTAATATTTTTTTTCTAGAAACGTTGTCATTTTCAACTCAATAAAACGATAATGTGATGGTAGTAAAAATTAACAACACATGCCAATATATATATAATCAACGTTTATAGAATTTTGCAAAAGAATGATAATATTTATATATATATATATATATATATATATATATATATATATCAAAGTAGTGAGTGCCACTTCATTAATCTATAACATTGACGTCTCTTAAAAACTAGGGA
The DNA here is from genome assembly GCF_056956725.1 of Heliconius melpomene rosina. Classification (NCBI taxonomy): domain Eukaryota; kingdom Metazoa; phylum Arthropoda; class Insecta; order Lepidoptera; family Nymphalidae; genus Heliconius; species Heliconius melpomene. Next base: position 16,750,697 of record NC_140407.1, on the reverse strand, counting down.
GAAAAATATATTTGAATATTTAATTAATACGAACTGATGAAACAATAGCTTTAAATGTTGTTTCTCTTTTCAGGTGAGTTTGTGATAGATTAAGGTTAAAGAATATTTGTAAAAGTGTGGACATTTATTTATGTAATAAATCTCTTTTCAGAGCAACTCAATTCTAGTTATAGTTTTAATGTTCACTCTAATATCCAAGGATAATTTTGAAACACATTATAAAACAATATTTCTACAGCTGATTCCCAAGAATTTACAGTTCGAATTCATGGCCAGGGCCCCTGAACATGTGAAAACTAATATTATTTGTGTAACGTCAATGACATGATGCAATACTACAGACACAAATCTTTCAAAAAGTGAAGGCTACATTACAAAAACGACATGACCGACGACAGGTGTGGATATCAGTGAGCCCAGAGACGAAGGCGGTTTATTGTGATGAAAATGGAAATATTTCAGCTTCATTGCTAGAGATTCTTACAAGATTATCATATAAATATACCTATACAGCTCTGAATTAAAATGCAGTTTAAATATACTTATAATATCCAAATAATTGTCACCATTCTAGAAGTCCGAGTACCACCACAGTGAGCACTACACAAGTCGTACATACGACGGAGCCCCCGCCGCCGCCGCCGGCGCCCCCGCGGCCGCCACAGGAGCCCGCATTGCCGCCGCCACTGGTGCCGAGTAAGTCTGGTTCATTACCTTCAGTACTGAGCTAGTACCTACTACATATTTCATAACAACTAGGTCAACTGGAAGTACCATAATAATTTAGATTTCCTTTACAGTATCGAAATAAGCGTTTTTCGCTTTATAAACGGCCATATGGTTTTTTTTAAGTAAATGTAGAAATACGATTTTTTCAGAAATTTCGATATCTTTACGCTCCCGATATAAAGGCTCTTGACAAACAGACGGACAGACAAACGGACTGACGGACAACAAAGTGAACTTACTTACGGTACGGAACCCTAAAAATAATACAAGAATATTACAATCATTACACTAATAAATCGTTACAGAAAAACTCTTATTTTAAGTTTAAATTCATAAAAATAATTGTTCATATTTACAAGTTGGAGTTCACGATATTTCGATTTAATTGTGTATCTATTTGTTAATACTGTTAAAAAGTATGATGAGCAGGTTCAAAAACAACAGATTAAAATAATAAGTATACCCACGTATAGAGTTGTGCTCGTGGTCATGCTCACTAGTGCACTAGTGGAGTAGGAGGTACATACTACATGGTCTCAGGTCTGGAGTCCGTTAGGTGTGTGCCAATGTACATAATTAGCATGTGTTGGCCGTATGAAGCAGGGCGCTGCAGCCGCTACCAGTTCGAGTGCAAGCGCGGCGCGGAATGCATCGCCGTGTACAACGCGTGCGACGGCGTGCCGCAATGCGCCGACGGCAGCGACGAGGCGCCCGAGTTGGGCTGCCCCGCGCCCCCGGCGCCTCAAATGTCCTCAGCGCACCACGCGCCCCATACACCCCCTGTGACGAAGCCTGCTTCTTCGCCGCCTTTATCACAGGTAACTGACGATGATGTAAGCGCGATATCCATGGGCTCAATCCCCTTATAGAGATTCATGAAAATTTTCATTTTCCCCCTCTAGTGAGGCAAATCACGATGTTGGTTTCCGCCGGTTCCTCACCACATTTCGAAACTGTCAAATATCTCGAAATAGAGCAAAGGGTGGCTAACGCTCTTCTCTCTGCCCAAACTTTTCCCAATTTCCTCAGCAGGATTGCTTAGAAAGATATACATGGAGCTGGTTTTTAATGTTCTCAGTACCCTAAACCTGCTTATCATCAATTTGTTTTTACGTTTACTTTAGCAGGCGCCAGTTCTAGACAGCAACGAAGAGTCTAGTGGACCTGTAGTAGCCGTGAGTAACGACGTTTTAGTGGAAGGCGCTGATATTTGGCCCCATCGCCTTACCCAGGCGCAGCCGCAACACAGGTACAATGCAGGTAGGCTCAAACAACAAGTACGTAAGTAAGTAAATAATAACTAAATATTTTAAAAATTAAAATGATGTACCTACATTATTTACAGTGAATGGTGACGGCCTTAGCGCGTCGCACATCTTCAGTCACAAGGGCGGGCTGCTGCAGGAGAGCGCCTTCGAGGCACCCGCGCCCAAAGCGCCGTGGCCGCATCGCGTCTGGCAACCCCCGCCGCCACAACCAGGTGGATAACATTTTCTCTTTTATTAAACAGATATTTTTATTGTTGCAAAACTTTTCTTTTTAATTTTCCTTAGAACACTAAATTATAATGATGAATGACGATTATAATGTACACCAGAACTAAATACATTCTTTAAAGCATTAATATCCTAAGCTGCAGATAGCATGGAAGGTTGGAATGTGTATGGGAGACTGGACTGGCCTGACGTCGAGTCTCAACGCTCCTGGCCGGTGCCTCAGCCGCGACCGGAACCGGTAAGCTACGAGATAAAGTTACTAGTGCACTGCCATTACCATGCCAATGACATGCCATACCACTCCTTTTTAATACTAGGATCTGTCACATGCTGTGCACGGCGGGTATTGGGGATACTTCACTGGGATCACCGTTCATCCACAACGTTTCTGCCCGTTTCTACGTCATTTTAGAGCTGTAGGTTTAACGTTCTAGGAGGAGTAGCATTACAACGAAACTCACGTTTGACCACTAAAATAGGTAGATAAAATATATGAGCCCTTTTCAGGAAACGCCCGTGTATATTCCACCTAAAACGATGCCAGAGCTGCCCATGGTATACTCTCAACAGCAGACATTGAGAGATAGTCCCAAGAAGGGGTTTGAGTTGATGACAAAGAACAAGATGCTGGAGTTCCCTACGGAGCCGCCGCACGCGCCCCTTGCGCCTCATGCGCCTCTGGTGGATAACACCATCGACCAGAGAGAAGACAAAATACCTTTAATAACAGAAAATACTACGAAAAAGAAGGTTTTAAAAGATATTGTAAGTTTCGTCCTGCTATTATGCTGTATATATTTGAATAAAATATTAATTGTAGCATTCTATAATAATTGTAGCATTGTATATAAATAAGTTCTATATAATATTTCTGTGCGTAATATTTCTGAATATTAGTTTCTTAATGAAATTTTAAATTTAAAGAAATATTTTCTTGATAGTATATTCTGGAAATATTTCTAGAATATACCATCAGCCAAAACTGCGAGCACAGCAACCGCCAGCGGCGCGGCGCACGCGCAAGCAGTGGTGGCGGTGGTGGCGCAGGATGCGCGCGAGCGCTGGCCGCCCGACGAGCGCGACGGGCTCAGCGAGCGTCCGCCCGCCGCCGTCATGCTGCTCGTGCTCGGTACACAACTCTACTCTGAACATAGTTGAAAGATCAAAAATTAACAAAAGATACCGTCCACGTGTCAGTAGTAATAGGAAAAGTCAACAATATGATAAAAGAAATAATACGCCCTTATCAAACTAACCACTTTTATCAGCACCGCTGTCTATCTGTCTATCTGTCCCCAGGCTCCGCGCTGACGGCGGCGCTGGGCGCGCTGCTGGCGTGCCGCGCGCGCGCCGCCCGCCGCCGCCGCCGCGCGCACCCGCGCCTCGCGCTGGATGCCGACTACCTCGTCAACGGCATGTACCTGTGACCACGAACTAAAGAATATCTTTATGTAGGAAGTGCTATTTTTTCTTATTATATAAATAACACTATACCTTACCTAACTAACTTTATTGTAGTATATTTTAAGTAAGCATCTTTTAATAATTAAAGATTTGTTTTTTTAACCGACTTCTGTAAGAAAAGGAGGTTATCAATTCGACTGTATTTTTTTTTTTTAATTTATATTGTTCACTTACATGCCAGGTATGCTATATGCATGTTAACGTAAGATCATATTGTTTGTACAGTTTAAATCTTTAGATAATAATAAATTTAAAATTAATATAATAAGTTCTTTGGTTTTCACGATTATTATACATTTTTATTTATGCGTTTATTTATGATAATTACCTACATATTTTTGGGAACCCGTTTCGAACACTTTACAGTAGTCCGTGGTCACGGGTAGACCTACCCGTGGGTGGGTAATTTATTAATTATTATTTTTATTATATTATTTACTGATTAATTCGGTTAAAATAGTTTAATTTAAAATGTTAAAATTAATTTGTTTGTTGTATTATTTTAAACAGTACAGCAAAAATCTAGGTTTTAAGTCAGTTCAAAAGTTTGGCATTTACTTACTATGCATCGTTTTTGCTCTACTATTATGAAATTCGCCGCGTAATTAAAACTTATAGGGTACTTTTCATTGAAATACAATTACGAAATTTTACATGATTAAGGGAAAAATGCGAAAACGGAAAATTTGTTTATAAATTTATATTTTTAGTTTATTTGTATACGTCCATAAACTTAAGTTTATTTATTTATTCATTCATTTATTTATTTATTTATTGACATATCAACAATACATCAGTGGCGTAGCTAGGGGGGTGCGAGCGGTGCGGTCGCACCGGGCATCAAAAGGAAAAGGGGCATCAAAGTCGACGATTACTTTGTTTTTCTTTGTTTTTTTAGACTTTAAACCATTGTAAAGGGCATCAAGTCCTCTAAGCCGCACCGGGCATCAGAAGGAAAGGGGCATCAAAGTCGATGATCACGTTTTTTTTTTTAGAACTCACGAACGTCGACGATCACGTTTTTTTTTTTTAGAACTCATCAAGGTCGGCGATCACTTTGTTTATTTTAGACCTTAGACCATTTTAAAGGGCATCAAATCTCCTAAGCCGCACCGGGCAACAAATACCCTAGCTACGCCACTGCAATACATGTAACTTGAAGTATAAAATAATAATTCATATATCGGTTCTGTTACAAATATCAATTACAGATACGTACAGCATTCACAAAATAATCCTGATTAATTACCAGTGATAATAATTTAAAATAACAATTAGCAATAGATAAAATTACAAACAGGTCGACACCTACAGGGTACTTCCACGGGAAGTAGGTATGTCTACGAAGACGTACCTATAATAAGAAAATTTATTGAAAAGAAAAAAAATATTGAAGATAAAAACTTTTGCGTCACAACACCCTCTATCGGTCACGAAAAGTCCCATAAAAATCAGTTCAGCTGTTGAAATTCAAATGTTCTTTATTCAAGTAGACTATTACACTTTTGAATCGTCGAATGACCATATTAGCAAAAAGCTACCACCGGCTCAGAAGGCAGTTCTGCTGAGAAGAGCCGGCAAGAAACTCAACAGTCGCACTTTTAAAAGTCAATGGTATATTTTATTATTACATTAGTTGGCAGCTATCCTGCATTACATTCAATGGATATTAATTCCATACATGTTTATCCTCTAAATATTCTTGTACAGTGTAATAAGCTTTACTTCTTAGAACTTTTCTTACGGATTGTTCAGATGTCAAGTTGTTGTCTCAGTGGGCGAGCCTGAGTCGCCCTTTACGAAATTTATTGTTAAGTATGGGTAAGTATGATAATAGCATAGATTACACAGAACATGATGGCCATCTCTGCTATGTGCGGGAAACAGCGTAAAGCTAATTTAATATGTACTTAAAAATATGGTCAGAGCGCTGACCATTTTAAACCCTATAATAAAACGAGTATTTTAGAACAACATTTTATTAGAGCAATGTGTTACAATTTCACACACGCCGCACGGCCAGTGAACGAGAAGTGCTGAGGGCGTCGCTTTTGGAGCTTCAACTGATAGTTATTCGTAAAAAATGCAATATAAATATAAAGAAGGGTCTAGGGGTCTAGACGAGGCCGACAACATGTCTCTTGTCAGGAGTCGTCACGTCATTTTTGATAGGCACAAGGTTTGATGGAATTAAATGTTGTCAAGCGACTTCGTCAATTTGAGGAGATTAGAAAATATATGAATATATAGGTCATATCCTCTAGTGTACACTTAAATGCAAATATTGATAACAACTGATACAACATTACAAATAAACAAGGAAGTTTTCAATAACGTACTTGTGATATGAAGAACTAACACAATGTGTTATAAATTAATATGATTCGCTTATAATACTATACAAAATAAGTATTTATATTATAAACAGAAACTATTCTTATATATATAATAGACACAGAGTACCTTGTTAGTACCTCGACCCACGTGGCTGATAAGAACATGTTACGGTGGCGTTATCTTAGTATATATTAGTCGTCACAGATTATTGGATCCGTTCACATCGTTAGTCGTCTACTTAATCACCGTCTGAACTAGCATTTTATGTATATTTTATTTGATATACAAACTAAATAATATAAAATGATAGGAAAAATAGCGTACATCCGGTGCACGCTTCACAACGAGTGAATCACTTAAAACTAAACAACGTGCGCGTCTCTGAGACCGCACACACACACACACACGCACACACGCACGTACATACCATCAACTTAGGCCATTACCAATATAACCGGAGATTAAATTAAGATCAATAAATTGACAATTTTGAGTATGTTTTTATGTAAAAATGTATATGAAATAAGGAAATCGAAGAAATACTTATACATATAAAAAAATAGATTCTGCATAGAATATTTGGACCTCGATTGCAATTGCCAGTTTACAAGCATGTACTTTAGGAAAAATTCATCAAATGCATTACTTTCATTTCAACAACTTGATAGTATGACCAAACATCAATTTGTATTAAAAAACTCAATATCTAAGGCCGCTAGTGCACTTGTATTCTTTAAATATATGAAAGTCATTGAGTGTGGATATGTTAGGAACTTACATATGAGCAACAGAACCTACATGTGAATTAATTAACTCACAAGTCTACAGATTATACATTGTTTTTATAATATTAGATAATTTAAACAGTCTGTCCATGATGCAATATGCGTACCCTTAGAATCTAAATTACTTAAAATTCTGTTATGTACTTGATTTTACTAAATCTGCTTGAAAAGCTTATAAAGATAAATAAGACGACAAAAATTCTTCCAAAAAATCTAATTAGCGGGTTAAACATTAATTCTGAGTCTGTCTTTTCATACTAACACTACAATATATAAGAGTGCGGCGCGCGTCAGAAACCGTTCCAATATCACAATCAAGTAATTATTTACATTAACTTAAAATAAAGAATCACAAGTCGATTAAGTAATCTATCTGTTAGTAAAATTAATATTTTAATACGTATTTTTCAAATAGAATATCGTATATAATGCTACAAAGTTAGTATTGTTATACTATTTAATAAACGTAAATCAATATTAAGCCCTTTCACAATGAGTTATAAGTTCTATTTTTATTATCTGTATCGTTATTAGAAGCCACTAAGAACGTTTGATTGTACTTGAACCTAATATTATACAAAAGAAAGTAAATAACGAGCCATCTCGTCGGGACGGAGACGGAGAACTTAAGAACAACAACAGTGTAATAATAAATTCCAATCAACATACATATGTCCACTAATAGTATATAGTAATGTTATATACAATATTGATTATATATTACTCAAAGGCACTTTCATATCCGCGGCTTTTTAACCAACAGATGAGTCAGTCCTAATTCAAAAATAGTATATTATTAGCTTATACTAGTTAAAAATAACTAATAAACAAATAACTCTCTACATGTATTTATATGGATTTTCGATTTAAATCATCTTAATTATCTTAAATGATCACAATTAAAGAGCTTCAATGATTTCTCTTCATCAAAATCAAAATATAATGTCCATGATAAGTTATATTTCTATCTTGCTGTTTAATATATAATGCTCCCTGCGTTGTCATTATGGAGCGTCTTGGTATAAAGTTGCATAGGGCCGGAGTCTAAAAGAAACTTGTTGACTGTTGTTCAACTATCAAAATACATAAAACAGCTGTCACTAACAAATTCTTTTAAAAATAAATCGAGTCTAAAGTCTATTGTTAACAACCGAAATTAGCTTCATAAGCTAACAGATAATCTGAAATAATTTTAACTCCGCAAACAAAACTAGTATAATATTTGTTTCATATCCTTATCAGATCTGAAATGTTACATTCTACACAGTCGATGTAATCATATTACACATGAAAGAAATAATAATCTCTATGAAGGAAGTGCCTCGAGGTGTATAGCACAGTTACTATTGACAAAACAGGCTGATACAAGTACTGAACCCGCTACAGCGAAGGTCTCGGCCGCCGCTGATAATCTCATTACTCGAGGCACAATCCATTTAGTGCAGATTAGGGGCCGCCCATACATGACGTCACACATTAAGGGCGAGGGAGGGGGGCAGGGGGTTTCACATATGCGACTGTTGAATCTGTAACCAGGACAAGGGAGGGATTTAAAAAGTAATTAAGTAAATAAATTAAAAACTCTTGACGTAGTGACATTACAATATGTGAGCTAAATAAAACCATTTGTTTATTTAGTTTTCATTTTGGAGTTGGTACGTTTTCAGGCGAGTATATGTCAGGGCAGGCGCGCGGGGGGCAGCGGAGGTAGGCGAGGCAGGTGCGCCAGGCGACAGTTCTCTATGTACAGATCCTTGACCAGCAGGTCGGCGGCGGCCAGGCGCGCGTGCAGTCGCTGTGCCACGCGCTCGGCACGCGCCGCGCGGGCCCGCAGCGCAGCCGCCTCGCGCCAGCGCGCCGCGCCGTATGTCGCGCCCGCTGCCCCGCCCCCGCCGACGCCCGCGCCCCCTCCTTCCGGCTCCGCGCTGGCCGCCGAGTTCACTCGTCGCTCCAATTCATCTGTTTTGGCTTTGAGTTGTTTGATTTCTTCAATCTGTAATATTATTATTGATAGGTTAAAAATGAATAATCATTATTTTAAGCTTCACATCTATATTAAGTAACTCTGCCTATAAATTCAAATTCAAATTCAATATATTCTTTATTCAAATAAACTTATAATAAGCACTTTTGAATCGTCAAATGAACATATGAACAAAAAGCTACCACCGGTTCAGAAGGCAGTTCTGCTGAGAAGAACCGGCAAGAAACTCAACAGTTGCTCTTTTCAAAATCAATGGTACAATCTATTACATTAGTTGGCAGCTATCCTACGTTACATTCAATAGACATTAATTCCATACATGTTTGTCCTCTAAATATTCTTGAACAGTGTAATAAGGTTTACTTGTCAGAATTTTTTTTACTGATATTTTAAATTTTCGAAGTGGAAGTGGTTATAGCAACCTATGCAGAGAAAACCTAGAGTCAAGATACTTCATTTTCCAGTTTCAAAGCAATCTAAACATTAAAATACAATATAAAACAATACACTAATATACCTTAGTCTTCAACTCAGCTTCTTGCTCGCTCTTGTATTTAGCAAACTCATCCTCTAAGTCGCTGAACTGCAGCTCCAGGCTGTATGTCTCGTTGATGGTGGGCAGGCCGGCGTGGGGGGTGGAATGAGGGGTGAACTGTCGCTCGTAGTCGGCAATCTTCGCGACGAGGTCAGCGAGGCGTTCGTCACCGGCGCGTTGTTCCTCCGCGAACAACTCGCGCTCATCATCCAACTTGCACGTCCAGTACTCTTCGCACTTGTCGTACTCCAATTTCATTTGTTCTAAGCTTGACTCCAGCTCCCTGTAACATGGTCATATTTTTGTTTAGTCTATTATATCACATATATCAATTTTCTTGTTGCCAGAACTAGGAAACATAGTATTACAGTCAGACACTATGTTGCTGCGCCACAACGGCCACAACATGTTAAATGTTTATTAGAATTTGATTTTATTTTTATATTATCTGTATAAAATTTAATAGTTATTCTAGAAATAGTAATAATAACAAAATTTAGGTGATTACTTTATCACAGATCTCAAGTTTTTTTTATCCGTCTCATGCTGCTTTTTGACTTCACTTAGATCTTTCTTCAGAGCTTCAACAGTTTCACCATTCATCATAGATTCTGTCTGTAAGGGGATATTGCTCCTGTGTGTATTTTGATTCAATGTATCTGGCCTGACTATTTCATCACCTAACTCCTGAATCATTTTTTGGACAGAGGTAACGGTGTGTCCTACAGTGCTGCACATTTGACAACCATCTTTAATTTGTGAGGGAAGCCTTGCAACATTGTCTATAATTTGTTGTATCCTCTGTAATACATCAATCGAATCTAGTGCCTTCTTCTCTTTTGGTGACAATGATGAATCTGACATCTGAAAATATATTTCCCTTAATTTGAATAAAATTTACAAATTTTTACGATTTGATTTAGAACACCTTATTCATATTGAGAGTGAATGGGCCTTTTTTTAGTATATTGTTAGGAATCGGAAGCAGTTAACATTGTTAAAAAAAACAAGTTAAAACACATATTGCCTATGTTTCTAATAATTGCAATAAGTGATATTACATCAGTCAATAACAATCTTTCACAAAGTTAAGTTTTCACCTACAAGCAACTGCCCCCATTTGATCACTTTCTTCCTGCTGGCCCTGCTTGAGAAGCATAAGGAACGGCCTCAGGGTGTGGCCCTCTGCCCCCGTTTGACAGAATTCCACTGCTTTTATACTCTTTTTCACATACATTTACCCTGTCTTATACAAGTACACTAACAATATATTATTATGTTACATATGAAAAAAAAGATTAAATCTGATTTCCTGTGCACCTCTCGTTTGTTAGTAGCATTAGCGTGCATGGGCACGTCCTGCATGGCGACCTCGTCCCGCCAGGAACGCGCACGCGGCTGAGCTCCGGCAGCGTCGCGAGCTGTTGCCTCCAGTGCCGCGCACAGCTCGTCGTTGCGGTCGCGCAGGCGCTGCGCCTCTCCGCGCAGCTCCCGCACGCGCGCCTCCAGCGCAATTAGCGCGTCACGCGCCTCCTCCGCCTCCTGCCCAGCGCGCGCCTCCGCGCCCGCCATTTCCTCCTGCAGCCGCGCCTGCTCGCGCTCCGCCTGCTGCGCCCGCGCCTCCGCACCGCGCGCGCTCTCCTGGACGAAAATACAATATTAAATACGTCGCAAGGGCTATGTCCTTTTACTTGATACACAATTCAAAACTAACAAGGGTTGGCAACAAGATCCAGCAAGCTGTTGCCAGTCAAACCAAGCACCGTGTTTACACGCTCGATGCTTGTGGATTCTTGCTGAGCCTTGCCAAGAATGTAAATGTATCATTGATGATTATTTATCACTCAATTAAAAAAGTATAGACTTTTTTAATTGAGATTATTTATCACTCAATTAAAAAAGTCTATACTTTTTTAATTGAGTGATAAATAATTGTATAAATGTAGAAAACCAACCTGGAGTTCATCAATATGTTCCCTCAGTGCGGCGGTCTCGGCGCGCAGTCGCGCCTCCCCCTCGGCGCGGCGCGCGGCATCGTCCTCGAGCGCACGCTGCGCGGCGGTGGCGCGCTCGCGCTCGGCGGCGGCCTCGGCGGCAGCGGCGTGCGCAGCCTCCGCGTGGCGCGCCTCCACCTGCCGCAGGCGCGCCTGCAGCTCGGCCTCAATGCGCGCGTGGTTGTCGTCCACGTCCTGCGCCAGCAGCCGCGCGCGCCGGTTCGCCTCTGCGAGGTCTTCGCGCAGCTTGCCGCGCTCGGCCCGCGCCACATCCAGAAGGCGCCAGGTGGCGTCGAGGCGCAGGCGCGCCAACGCGTGTGCGGCCAGCAGCAACAGGGCGCGCGCGTCGGGCGCGGCGTCCGCGGGGAGGTTGAGGGCCCGCAGCTCGTCGTCGAGCGCGCGCTCCAGCTCGTGCGGCCGCAGCCCCGCCGCCGTAAACCCCAGCTCGATGAGCAAGCGCCTCGGGCTGTCCACGCCGGCTCGCTCCCAGGCCTCCACGACCGCGTCGCTGGAGATCACCTCGGTCTTCAGCTTGGAACTATCGTCCACCAGCACTGACGCGGCGATAGAGGTCGTGAGGGAGGAGTTCAGTCTATCAAAAAATTCACCGACAGATATCTCGTCGACGGATGAGGTATCGAAGACGCGGTCGACGAGGCCGGCGTCGACGCCGTGCATGCGTAGCCCGCGGCAGAGCGCCAGGGCGCGCGCGCGGTCCACGCGGCGGCCGTGGTCAAGGTCGGCGTCGCGACTGTCCCTCTCCATGGCGGAGGCGCTGCGCTTGCACCGCATGCGGGGCCGCGCGCGCTGGCCGTCCAGGCGCGACTCGGAGGCGACGCGAAGGCGCGGCGCGTCGTCGGCGGCGCGCTGCGGCCGAGAGCGGCGCCCGTACTTCTTGGAGCCGAAGACGAACTTGGGCGCCACCTCCCGGCCCGAGGAGTCGTCGTCGCTGGGGTGCTCCTCGCCGCCCAGCACGGTGAGCAGGCCGTTGCGGAACTGCGCGAATGTGACGCGGTCGGAGGACCGCTCGAACAGCGTGTCGACGAGCGCCGCGCCGCGATCCTCTAGCTGCAACGTGTCACAGAGCTGAAGCACCGCCGATCTGTCTAAGGCTTCCTCGTTATCTACGTCGAAGGTTTTGAACACACTGTACAGCTGTTTTTCGTAATGATTCATAGACGCGCTAGCCATATCTCGGGGAAGTTTCCGCGTGAGGTAAGCCACTTAAAACTAATACAAGCTAATATTTACGTGTTAAGGATCACATGTTGCGCTAAAGTAAAACAACCACAACCGACATGGCCCAGTGAGAGTCCGCCTTGGTGCAATTGTAATCATGGACAAGTGACTAGACGTCACAAGTCAAGGTGACAGTGACAGAGCAATCAGAACCCGTCTTCGTCAGAAACTTCTGATAAGGCATATGCATTCATATTTAAGTTTTATTTACACTATCTATATATTAGTTTTATATACACTTCGAATAAATTAAAGACAAATTATTTTGCGTTATGGTTTTGAAATGTTTTATTTTTATGAAAATTTAATAAATAGATATTCATTACAGTAGCGTTCAAAAATATCCCATACGGTATTGTATTCAATTTATTGTAATACATAACTTAAAGATATATATTTAATAATGGATGTTGAATTATTGCTTATAGTAACATATATTTTTAAATTCAAAAAATAAAATAATGTAATAAAAAATTATGCATGTCGAGTGCAATCGATCAATAAATTTTCAATGACGTTAGTAAATATTAAAGTTTAGGAACGCAGAGTCGCTGACGCTGACCTTGTTGTTTAATGGAACAATAGTCAGTTTATTTATATCTATTTGTTTTTAACTTTGTTTTTGTATAAATTTGAAAATTGACACTGTTGTGCTAGCATTTATTTCATTTACTAATTCTGTATTGTAGTGATAAAAGATATTGTGTACTTGTGAATTTTACTTGATATGCAAACATAAATCAATATGGTTTTTAAGAAAATTCAGAGTGGTAAACGTATTTTACTTCAATTTAAAGGGAATAAAGAAGTAAATATAAAATCTATCGCACGTAAACATTATTTCATAACAGTACTAATTGTAGTGGCTGTCCCAGCTGTGTTACTGGCGATCAGCCTACTCACGGAATTGCGAGTACCCATACTGACACAGCTAATATGTTGGAGCATACCTAAATACATACAAGATGAGAATGAGTACACAAAAGACAATGGTGTAGTTTCATGTTACTACAACTTCCCGGACAACCGGGCCCAAAACAGCTCCCAGCTCATGCCATTTAATATCCATCCTCAACTGTGCACTCATATCAACATTGCATTTGCACAAATAAAGAATAGTCAGATATATTTAGAAGATTCACAGTATGATGTTCTACATGATATACTAAAAATAAAAGAAGGTAATCCTAAATTAAAATTACTTCTATCAGTTGGAGGTGCTGGAAATCATGCAGGTTTTTCAGAAATGGTAATAAACCATGCTGCAAGGAAAACTTTTATAACATCTATCAAAGGTATATTGAGGAATTATTCATTAGATGGCATAGACTTAGATTGGGAGTTCCCTGCTATAGATATGGACTTAAATAGCTTTAAGAAACGGGAGAGGCAACATTTCTCACAGCTGTTGAGAGAAATAAGAGCTGAATATATCAGAGAAAAAAGGGATTATTTGCTAACAGTTGCTGCGGCAGCCCAGAAAATAATAGTTGATGCTGCATATGATGTGGATCAAATTAACATGTATACAGATTATGTAAACATCATGACCTATGACTTTCACACTTACACAAAATTCACTCCCTTTACAGGTCTTAATTCTCCACTTTATGCCAAACATGATGAAGAGCTTTATTTCGGAACTCTCAATATTAACTATACAGTGCAGATGTACAAAGATAAGGGACTGGATCCAAAGAAAATTGTTGTTGGAATACCTACCTATGGACACTCATATACATTAGTCAACTCTAATAACAACAAAATATCTAGTCCCGTGCTAGGGTTTGGTAGTCTCGGTAACTTAGGATTTGTGAATTACCCTGATATATGTGCTTTCTTAAGAAAGTATGACAATAATGCAACAGTGAAATTGGACCAAGAAGCTAAAGTGCCATATTTATACAAGGATACTGAATGGGTATCATTTGACAACATGCAGAGTGTAATAGCAAAGGCTAAATATATAAGAGACAACAAGCTGCGAGGTGCAATGATCTACTCGTTAAATGCAGATGATTATGATGGAGCGTGTGACAAGTTATCAGGCCCGGTTAAGTTTCCACTCTCTGTTAGTATCAAGAATGCCCTCAATGAACGACAGGTCATCGTGGATTCTTATTGCAAGGGAAATGAGTTTATAAATTTTTTTTCATATTAACATAAGTATGCATGTCATACCTTGTTCTTCCTGGCCACATATGTGATTTTGTACTTCGCACAGGATTTCATGTTAGTCTCGGCGCGTCGAGGGTCATTGTGGCTTAGACGGCGAGGGAGGACGAGGGCCGGCAGCGGCGCCCACGCTCAGTAGCACAGAACAACAGGCGCGCGCCGCATTCATCGCATACCGTACTTTTACAATTACAAAAAACATAAGAAACCGCTCCTTTGCCAGTGCTCTCGCAAGTGGGGGTTTCCACTCGACCGGCTGCGCGCTGCCCGCTCGTACGCAACTTTAATTACCTAATTATAAAATAGTATATTGACAGTTATTCCTTCTGAAGGTATTGTATCCAGTACAGTAAGCTCATTATGTATTATAAATTAAAATTAGGAGGAAAATAAATGTGTAATTCAGTAATATGTGTCGTAGCTCGATGTATTTGCCGTAAATATCTCAATAGAAATAAGTAACGCGAACACTAAGTGAGCACTGTGCTGAATCCCGTAGTCCCGTTATGGTACAAATAAATTATAAAATTACAAATTATAAAAAAAATAATGGATTCCATTATTAGCCGATATGTCGATATGATGATAATTTTGTCGCTAAAATTACATACTTATAAATATGTTAAAAACTTGAAGAAATGTTTATTTAATAAGTTTTTTTTTAATTTCGTATTATTTTATAATGGCTGTGAATAATTTATATTATTATATTTCTTTATGTTACCATTTGTTAATTAAATGTTTTAAAATCTGAATTGATGTTTTATCTCCCACATGCAGGTGCAGGAGGAGAGGGGAGGGGAGGCAGTAAAGTGCGAAGGTTTTGCACTATTAGATGATTATATTGTCACATCCATACTTTTTTAAAGCAAATGCTACTGATGCTACTGATTCTTGACCAGATAGGTATAAAATATAACAAGTAGGTATTTCGATATAACCTCTGATTGTATATCCCTGATGTTGAAATATTGCTATTTGTATATCTTTGGATATGTAAATTATAAAATTAAGTATATAAGTGGGTAGATTGTGACATTGAAAATTAGTAATGACTACATGAGTGTGGGTAGCGTTTGATGACATATTTACTAAGACGCCTTTAAATGAAATATACCAATATTATGCTTCTAAAATCTTATAGCAAAATACATGTTACATGATTATATGTACAAAAGTTGTATATCATGAAAATTTAGAGTGTACAATTTGCACCATCTCTGGCGCAGGCGAATTGAAATAACTAACTTGTGTATAGCGTCAACACAACAGATTACAAGAAATAGCTGTAGAAGATTGTTCAACAAATAAAACAATAATTAAAAAATAGGAAGCTCTTTAATATGGCACTACCTTACAGTACCTACCTAATGTCTATGCGCGAGATACGATGATATCGAAGACTTCGCCGCCGACTCATTTTGGAATTATATTTGTGTTGAATTGACGGATCTTTATTGATAAATGAAAATGACTCAACTATGTGGTAAAAATTGTGGCGTTACATATTGTTCCTATTAAATATAAAATAATCAATAAAGGCTCGCTCAATGACCTTCCACATTAGTCCTTTAGACCTTAGTAATAATTTTAAAAGTAACAACTATATACAAATAATATAGAAAAAAGCCTTTAATTATACTAATCAGATCAGAAGATCCTAAGAATGCAAAAAATAAAAATAATAAAGTAAAGTTTTTACTGTTTTCCAATTGTATGCTTACTGCACTATTTCATTTTAGTTTGTTACACATGATGTATATCTGTGTTCTGGTAAATGATAATGTCGGAGTTAAAGCACCAGTAACTTTGAATATTACGATTCTTACTAGATCTATTAGCGCCATCTACATTGTATAATTTGCACTTAGCACTATTCTAAATCATAAGGATTATGGCCAGAGTGTAACCGGGCAGTCGGGCACAGGCACTCAAGGAATACTAATGGCCACTTACTATAGATGTGATATAGTTGAGTGTTTAAATATAACCCTTAGTGTAAATAAGAGAGCAATTATTGAGTATTAACATTTTAAATGCAACATTTGTGATAGTTTAAATGTTTTTTTTGTATTAAACAACTAATATGATTCCAACGAGAACAAGGAATGTGAACAAATAACAGGGAGTGCGCCTCACTGTGTGTCTGTGATGCGTCAAACACCCCCAAGCCGACACCAGTGAGAGTATCATGCCTCTTCTTTACTTACTCTAATTCTTAACACAGATAATATTGTAGATTTCGCACAAAATGTAAATTCATTGTATCACAAACTATAGGTATATATACTCTATACTTCTCTATATGCATATATAATATAATTGAGTATCTAAATATTAGGATATGGCAACTTAATAACAACTTATTGTCTAGTGGAATATTTATCAACTAGTGTGCAATGTAGAGCTGACGTTGTACACACATGTCAATGTCAGCCTCATTGCACCGATCTTAGCCACACAAGCTCATTTTTAGTATAAACAACCTTCACTTATTCATTGACACCTAAATTCTTAAGTATCAAAATTTATACCAACCATTTTTGTTACAGAAGGCAAAATTTTAAAAAGTCAAATATTTTAGAAACTATATAAAATTTGTACAAAACGATTTGAACCTGCACCCGTTAGATTCCATTCAAGATTGAGAAGTATGAATCTGTCCAATTGTAAAAAAATGTTAAATATTTAATTATTTTTACTGTAGAATAACACTCAATTTTTTTAAAATCAATAACATGAAATATATATTTCTTTCTTTAAAGTTTTTCATGTGTTTCATGTTACCTCAACATTAAATATCTTCATTATGACATCTATAGCAGAAAAGGTTGATATAATTTGTTTTTACCAAAATTTTGTAGTTTACAGCCATAGGTGTAAAAAAGGGGGGCCAGGAGGTCTATGCTATGATGTCTGCCTTTTGGCCATCCCTGAAATTTTACTCAGAAAAAAATAGTACACAAACATATTTTGTTCAACACTCTGGCCCTCCAGAAGAAAATATAACTAGATACACCATTGTTCTTAGCTGTTTTTCTTCAATTAGCAAAAGTAATTTAAAACAAATTTTACCAAATTATTCTTATAAATTAAGTAATCATATCTAAGCTACATACTTCAAAAGTGGGTACAATAGACATCACCACAATTACATTCTTATATTACATACTTGTGTTGATTCTTCTTGTTATTGTGATATTTATCCACATACAACAAACATGAACATAAACTGGCTTCATATATATATATATTAGTTATATTTTTTAAATCACAAAGAGCCTGTAATATTAAACAATTATATTACATAATGTTGTCTATAGTCTACAACAGGACGGTTTTACGACTGATGTGCTATTATTGTACAAAAGCAATCTCTAATTTGATATGTGTAAGCTATACTCGGTTACTCACCACTCGGATACTGTGATTGTGTGATTTTTAGTTAATATTCATAATATCGGTAAACAATACAGCCAATGTCCTTGTACAAGTGTGACTGGAGATAGGGGCCAGGAGTAGGCGTGCTACGTCTGCGTCTGCAGCCAGTGGAACATGAGGCTGTGCACGGTCTGGTAGTCCAGCTCGGTGTTGGGCGCGCTGAGCAGCTCGCGCAGACTAGGCGCGCGCGCAGGAGGCTCGGGGGGCCCGCGCGAGCCGTCGTCGGAGGCGCAGTCCGAGGAGGACAGGTGGCACAGCGTGGGCGGCTCGTCGCCGTCGCTGGCCTCGTCGGCGGACACGGCGCGCGAACGGCTGCGGGCGCGCTCGGCGCCCTCGGGCTCCGTACCCCCCGAGTGCTGGCGCCGCGCGTTTTTTAGCGCCCGGTAGCGCCGCGAGCGCTCCCGCTGCAGCCGCCGCTTGCGCTCGTCCGCACGCTCCAGCTCCTCGGGCGTTTTCTTTGTTGCATTCTTTCCAAAAAAATACCTCATGAACGACTCGTCACAGTTACGTTTGGACAGGTAGCTCGCCATCAACTTGTAGTAGTACTGATTATCCATGACACTGTTCTTATGAAACTGAATTAAAAGTAAAACACTTAAATTATAAAGATATTCTGGAAATTGCGAAATAAAAATAATGAGAACAAGACTGTCGATCATGTGACGTCACTGACATTTCATTTTCGACGTTTTGTAAGTGCCGCTGCCGACAGTCCGACTCGCTGACTGCGTTTGTAATCTGCATAACATTTCGAAAAGATTATAGAATATATATATATATATGTTAAACCTATGTGCTATAATTCAATTAATTCAATAATTACGGCTTTTATAATTAGTTTAATTTATTCAATAACCTATCACACGGTCTTAGTTTTACGAAATATTGCGAATTTTATAATAAACAGATTTTTGCGTTGGCTGATTGATATCTACCTGAGCTTTTAAAAAAAAATCTATCAAAAATAAATGATTTTATCTTTTTCTAACATGGCAACATCTGCACTAAGATAAAAACTTGTACTTTACAAAGGAGTAAACAAAAAATATTAACGATAAAAACGTAAGAATTATACAAGATCTATAATCTAAAAAACTTATAATTGGTTATTTTGTAATTGTTAAAATTAAAGATAGCAAATGGTCTAAACTCTAAATTATTAACCCATTATGAACTTAATTTAATTGTTTTCAGGGTTAAATTTAATATATTTTTAATATAATCTTATTAAAGATTATCTAACACGTTTATAATTATTAAAAGTTGAGTCGAATTTTGAGCTTTGGAAAAAACAGAAGGTGCCGTATGGCGCCGCTAGACCGATACGTGGTCGCAACATTCTACTTTTAAGTAGATACATTGAATTATTGTTAGCTAATTATTTCACTTTTTACTGATAAAATTATTAATATTCGAAATAATATATGGATTAAATAATAAATTTAAATAGAGGCAGGTGTGTGACTCCGTGACTGTAACGCGACGGTTGTGGTTCCCTCTGCCTACCCGCCTACCTGCTGCGTGCGGGACACAGCGTGAAGCTGATCTATTTAAATAATAAAATAAGATATTAGTTTAAGAAGTTTCACGAAGGTTATCATTATTACTATATTGTTAGCGAACTCCCTCCATCCCCTAAGTTGGACAAGTTCAGGTACCTTGGATCCGTCATGCACGAGTCTGGAGGCATCGATCACGATCTCCTTGGCCGGATAAGAGTTAGGACGGTATCCTGCGATCACAGACCACACCAGTGACCTCCCGCCACTTAGCCCAGGCAACGCTTATCCGACTTAGGGGCTGGCCCAGGACTTATAAGGACAGTGCTCGAGCCTGGGCTCTCGCAGGCCATATACTCGGTCTTTGACACATTGCCAATATGCATTTCATTCATGGAAAATGGTTATGTAACGCAAATGCTGCAGCTAGAATGTATCGAAATAGATACCAAAAAGCTGAACATCATCCCGATTATCGTGTATTTCGATTTTTCTCTCTTCAACAAAGAAGTACCTAATCCAGCAAATGTACCATTTCGGAATCCAGATTAAATGCGCCAACTTTTAAAGTTACTTGCAAAAACAGTGTAGTAAATTTTTTTTAAAGTACAGTCGGTTAAAGTTGGGTGTAGTAAATATTTTGAATTTAATGTTTGGCAAAAACACCACATTTTATTGAAAACTGATGCAGGTATGTTTCAATCTTAAACTGTTATTCACAGAAGGGTTACTCATGATTACATTACAAAAAAAAATATAAAGAAAGAGTCATATTTGTAGTCTTAGGACTTGAAAAATCATTACAGGGTGTCGGTTTTCCCAATATTTTTTAAAATCAATATAATATGAAAAATACATGACAAAGATTTTTATATATTTTACTCATAACTGTCATGACTTGGTCTATCACCTGGTTTCGTTTTATCGTTGACTCCTGGGACACTCTGTATATTAAAAACAAAATGAATATTTAAAAAAATAAGCATTGAGAACTGTAGGTTTAATCATGTCTAGTAGGTACCTACTATAAAATGCACCTAATGATGTCAGTGATGAGTGACACATATTTTAGCTATGTTTCCTTTTGACACAGTTTGAAATAATCGTAAAATAAACATACGCAAAAATTGTACTTAAAATATATTGAACATATCAAAAAACAGGTATGTCGGTCCGTTTGACGGCCGACAAGCCGTCGTCCCACGTGAGCAGCACGTTGAACGACAGGTAGAGAGCGACGGCTGAGAGGATGTGCCACAGGTCGTGTGCGTCGTAGAACTGCAACACGAGGCATTCATGATTCTTGTGCCGCGACACCGCCGGCGTCGCCGACCAGTCCGACGAGCCCGATAGGAAGAAGTACAAGGCAGACACCCAAGCTGCGGCCGCTGCTGCTAGCAATGCCCAGGCGTATGCTCGAAGACGTTCACCGTGTACGATTTTCATGCCGAGGTAGAAACCCATATAGACAAGAGCATTTCCAAGTAAAACCTGTAGCATATGTCCAGCGAAGTCACTGCCATGACGTAGTAGGCCATAGGCTGCGAAGGCCCAGTTGAGTGCGTTACCCGCTATCAGCATGACGAGGCGCGCGCGGTAAAGTGGTCTGGTGCCTTGACGGAGCGAGCTGGCTGCTGTTGCTAGGCTCTCTTTTTCTATAACACAGATAAAGACTAGAAATTATATTAGAGATTATATACGAAAGAAACCATTACATACAACGGAAGGAACAATATAATGGAAGGAACAATATTTTTTTAAACAAAATAAAGCACGCTTCTGGGTAATATCAAAAACTGGACATCCTAGCAAAGAAGAACAACAGGTTTATCATATGAAAATGATGTATCTGTTATTATAACTCATGTCATCTTCAAAAATAAATAAATAGATGCAGGTAGAGGTAATAAAACATTTTAAAAAATAATATTAAAGAAATCTCACCAAGTCTGAACTGTCCCACGAAGTAAATGCGTAAAGAGAGCAGCAGGAAAGTGAATACATGGAGGACCGTGAACACACCCCAGAACAGCGCGCCGCCGTCCAGCACTCCCCATACCACTGCAGGGTACAAGCTATTTCAGTTTTTCATCATTTAATAAAATACTATAATCTATACTATACTATAATACTATCTATACTAATATAATAAAGCGGAAGAGTTTGTTTGTTTGTTTGTTTGAACGCTAAGATCTCTGGATCTACTGGATCGATTTACTTTGTTTTTGTTTTGTATGAAAGCTGCATTCTTCAGAAGTGCTATAGGCTATATAACATTACATTACACATATATACTAATATATTTTAAAGTATTTTCTAATTTGAGATGCAATTTATTCCGCCATGTTAATAACAACCGTCGTTGCTAAGCAACGATTTGCAAAGTTTGTTGTAAGAAAACGTCACCCAAAATGAGCTTGCTTAACGCATCTTTCTATTGAAAACTGAAAATTATTTCATAAATATATTTCATAAATATTCGTATAGTTCAAGCAGGCGTAGCCGCGTTTGGGTTGACTAGTAATATATAATAATACGTTGAGTTTCGCCACTTAATACGCAATATATCAAAGATTGAGCTGAAAGTTTGAGGGAACGCTGTGTCTACCTGAGCCCTTTTGCCGATCCTAACAGAAATCCGTAGTCCGTGATCACAGGTAGACTCACCTGGAGGTCATAATAATAATATTATTAAGTCTTTAAATACTTTTATTTAAAATGTGTAGAAATCGTGATATCCAAAGATTTTATTATTAATAACCTTTAAAAAAATATGCAAATATACATATTTAGACATTTTTCTTATATCTGTGCGTCACGATGTCCTTACAACATATGAACATAGTTACCGAGAGCTATGAGCACGGCCAGCACGCCGAAGGTGGCGTGCGCGCGCGCATTGACGTCGGGATGTCGCGACTGGTAGATCTTCACCATGATGAGCACCGCCAGAACGTACATGAATGACGTGTCTGCATACAAAAACACAGAATTCTCTGACCGTAGGAACATCGATACAGTAGTTAACAGTAGCACGAGGCCACTCCTGGCGTCGTGTTATGGGTTCGATTTCCACTTAAGGAAATTAAATTTATACGTAACTATAGTATACCGTATCGGTATCTGTACATGGAAGATGGTGGATGGAGAAAAATGTTACTGGTGGCATTTCATAACATAGTAGAATCAAAAATAATGAATTTTAAAACTCTTGTATGTTTGTCTGTGCGTTTTTTCACGCTAATCTCGGAAACTGCTTAACTAACTTAATTGCATTTTTCACGATTGTATTTGGCATGCTTCCCTTTACATTTAGTATTTGTTTTATTTCAAACAGTTTATAAATTAAAAATATACCACTTTTAGGAAAATGTCAGAAAAATAAGCAATTACATGCTTCGTTAGATGCTTCATTTTTTGAACGTCAAATAATTACCACCAGTTCACTAAAGCCTCAGACCTGAGAAGAACCGGCGCAAGAAACTCAGCGGGACTTATTTTTTAAAATCAATTTTATACAAATACCTACATACCTATTTAGTTATTTGTGACAATGATGCCTTTGGAACAGACTGGAGCGAGTATTTCATTCCCAAGGCGTGTTATCATGTATAAAATCATTACTTTGGTAATAACCTTTAACATAAATATGTCTTATGCAATTTTTTAAAATCGTGATATAGATAATTCCCCGACGTTTTCTAGGATCCTATTGTAAAAGCGTACACATTGTCCCATGAAAGAATTACGGATTCGATGCAATCTAGTTACAGTTGCACTAAGATTAAGCCTATTCCTGATTTCAATATTATGGGCATCACCAATTTTGGTAAAATCAATAATCATTAATGTTTTTTTTAACATACATAACATTTTCAAAAATATATTGAGATTCAACTGTCAATATATTCATTTCTTTAAACTTTTCCCTTAAAGATTCTTTAGTGTCAAAGTTATAAATCAGTTATTCTGCACGAGTAACTCGCTTCTGCAGGACAAATATTAATACCGGCTCCATTATCCCAAGTAAAATCCCATATGACATAATACTATGGAAGTAGCTGAAGTAAACAAGTCGAGCCGTTTCCACATCTGTTAATAATTTTTTTTTTGATCGTGAAAGCTGCTGAGCTATGTCTATTCACCGATCCATCAATATGGGGTCCCCACTTTAATTTGGAGTCTATGGTGATACCGAGAAATACCGTAGAACCGACAGGATCCACGAGTTTTCCATTCAAGAGTACATCGACTTTAACAATGTTCTAAATATAAGAAAACATATAACCAACCAAATTGAAAATTGAGTCGATTGGGGCATATATGGTAGCTAGCGGAGAGCACCGCCACCACCATCATGCCGGCACCCAACGCCGACAGCAATCCGTAATGAGCCGGAATTCCATAGTCCTGAACAAACGGGCGACATGGTTAGTGCGAGGGTGCAGTAATGGGGGTGTGGGTGTCAGGCGGGCGGCGTACGCAACTACGTACCGGGTGCCGCGGTCGCCGCTCCCGGCGCAGTCGGCGGCGGCGCACTTGCAGCAGGAACAGCGCCCCGAGCAGCAAGTAGCCGAGGTTGGAGAACACGTGGTTGAAGTCGCTGAGCGCGCCGGCGCTGTGTGCGCACAGGAAGTTGTAGTAGCAGATGTCCAGTGACCCCGATACGTTCAGCACCTATCGTACAGAGGGACGCATGTCTATACCAATATGGAATTTATTTTACATTATTAAAATGTTATTCCAAATTTAAGAAAAAAAAATACTTTTTAGAAAATATAATAAAAAAATTATAAAGTAGCGGGTTTTGAACCCGCGCCTCTTGGAACCCGTCCAAACCCTCTGACCAACTAAGCCATACGTTCTCATCGGGTTACGTCGAAATTCTTTTTTTTACGGAAAAAGACAAAGCAAACGAGCGTACGTGTCACTTGGTGTAGTGATCACCGCCGCCCACGACCCTGCATAACCCCAGTGGAGCTACAGGTGCGTTGCTGGCCTTTTTTAATTAGTTTATTCTTATATGCTTGTAATGCCAATGCTAGCAACAATACGTTGACGATAAGAACGTACTGCTTAGTTAGTCAGAACGCTTGGACGGTTTAAAGAGTCGCGGGTGCAAATCCCGCTACGTTAAAATTTTTATATGTTTTCTAAAAAGTATTACATATACCAATGTGGATGCCCAAAAAGTGTACTTGTATAGATAATTAATATCGTAGTTTACATTATTAGTTCCAACAATTGTCTATCATTTTGCAGCACTTACATTATAGTAAAATACTAAAGTGAAGTTAACAAACTTAACAAACATGAATCAACAATGAAATCATTTTAGTTTACATAATGTGAATAAATCATTAAACAATATAGAATACTATACTCACGATCTGGAAGGCAATGACGAACTGCACGACGGGCAGCGCGTAGAACACGGCGACTGTGTACAGCGTGTAGAGGTAGCGGTCGGAGCGCGCCCGCAGAGTGCGCGCGCGCCGCCGCGCCAGCGCCGCCAGCCGCAGCCGCGCCGGCAGCCCGAACGGGCCCTGCAGACCGACAAGAGGCTGATGGTCCATTATCCATCGGATAATTTAGTAGCTTTTACGTACTTTACCTAGAAAGGGCAACTCGCATACGTTTAGGCATTTTTAATCGCGATTTGAATGGCCACAAAATTTTATTTGTTTACTAGCGTCTTGACGGCAAGACGGATGGACTTAGTAGTTTATAATAGTTGTAGTTCAGTAGTAGTTCTTTAACTTCAAGTTTCAATTTGTAGAAAAACTCTTGATATATTTATCTTGATTTATATTTGATTTTTATTAACTTAGGGAATGAATTTCATAATAACTCTTCTTCTTATAAATTTCACATTCATAGGTGAAATTGTTACTTAAATTTAAAATTTCACTTTCAATTGTTTATATAAAGACCTTACCTTACCTTTATGACTTTACCTAAGTTTATTACCTGAGTATCATTTTCATCAACTTGTGATATCCGTTGTGGGTTTTGTATATCAACACCGTCGCTAACTGATTGCACTACTACAGTTTGTTGCGGGTCTTGCCCGACGTCATTTTGTATGGGCTCAGCAGCGGGTGCAGAGACTGATGCGGGAACGGCAGCGGAGATGGAAGCGAGAGCAGGGGAAGATACAGGAGAACCGGAAGTTATAGAAACAGACGCGGCTGTGGGCGTGGAGGTAGCAACGGCGCGCGTTCGACGCTCATCTTCCTCATCAGAATCGCTGTTATCGCTACTGTCAAATGTAGCATCTGAAAATTTTAAGTAAATGACAGTTAACTATAAATTTATAGTTCCGACAATACCTCCAGAATTCGGCGGAAAGTGGGGAACGGAGTGTCTTAACGCTAGGTTCCCTCTGCCTACCCTGCGGTGTGCGGGATACAGCGTGAAGCTGTTTTCTTTTATTTTAATTTATAAATATAGTATTAATCTAAATATTAATCACTAGCGACCCCCTTGCGGCTTCGCCCGCTTTTACTACTGGATTATTCATATAATGTATGTTTGCAAAGCATTTAAGATAATGTGAAAATTAATTAAACTCTAATGCAACCTGCATTTTCGTAGTTTCAATAAGGATTTTCTAATTGTTTTACACAGCAAGGATTTTTTAGTAGGTACCATAATTTTAAATCTGTGCTACTAATCTTTTCAAGTACTTATTAAAATATTTTTAAATGACTATTTTTAGATAGTTAAATGACTATTTTTAAACGGAAGAAATTATAAACAAAAGCCTACCTACTAATAACTACTACAAAAATATGAAACTAAATATATCGCGCTGAAATAATACATTCAACTCCAATTATCCAATACGTGCAAACGCATCTAAATCTTCGTTGCTATGCCTCTATAGCGGGCGGGTTTTTTTTTCGAGCTTGTGGTTAGTGCTGAAGAGGGTATTCTGTCCCTGATGAAAAGCAAGCACTACGTGGCTGTAGCCTGTGAGGAAAATTAAATAGAATGCATCGGCCGGGAATCGAACCCGGGCCCGCGTGGCAAGCGAGCATTCTACCACTGAACCACCGATGACTGCTCACGACGCGCTTGTATAAGCAAAACGTCGCGGGGCGCGTTTCGCAGCAAGGATGTTTTGATATTGTAACAACTTCTAAACTACTTATTAAAATGAAAAAACAGTAAAAGACAGTTTTGATCTACATTAAATGGCCAACGTAACTAATATACTTATTTATATGCTGAGAGTAAGGGATATGTAAAACTTGAGTCTCAACGGCGGGATGTGTCAACAATTAAATGCGTTTTTCTCTAATACTATTCGCAATTTCGAAATAGTGTAAAAAGCAAATTGTATCTTCGTTTTACGTAGAAAATTAATAAAGTATTTTAAAGGATAAGCATTAATACCATTATGGAAAAATATCCCTCACAATAAAAAATATATTGAAATTACTATTTTTAGACAGAAATATGATCACTACACGTTATTCTTAAAAGATAAAAATATGCTGTCGCGGACTTTTTTGTAGATCTTATTAAGAGGAACAATACTCCAGTACATTATTTTCATGTAGTACTTACCATTAGAGCAGCGCATGCGCGAAAGTGTCTCAACGGGTAGGACTTTAGACACATTTATCGTATTTATGTTAATTTACATAAGAATGTACAAATAATAAACTATATATAAACCTTCCCTGAGAAATACTCGACCTAATGGTGAAAACCGCATAAAAATCCGTTGGGTGGTTTAGAAGAAGAAGAGTTAAAAAGTTCAGACAGACACGAAAAGCGACTTTGTTTTATAAGATATAGGATGATTAAACTGACCGGAGCCCCGTCTGCGAAGTCGCGCTGGCGTCGTGCCTGCAGTAGAGCCATTTAACCTACTCACTTGAGCTTCTTCTATCACTGAAATTAATGATAAATATTTGTTAATAAACAAAAATTATTATAATAAAGCTTCCTGATAAGACTCCTCTACGCTATCCCTCCTCATACGGGTGCGCAGCCCCGGAATCCCGGAGTCTCTCATATCTCCCCTCTATTCTATGAAAGTCATCCTTCCAAATTATTCACTAATTTCCACTTTACCTAAATATATGACGACTTTTAAACTTTCGTCTCATTGAATATAAATAATTAAAATAATTTACTGATAATAACTTAGAGAAGCCAGTCGTAGCGCAGGGGCATAATGTGTGACTGTAAAATCGACTGATTATATTTTCATTTCTTCGATCTGTTTTCGAGGCAAAGCGTGGTGTTGAGTTCCGCCACTCAACACGCGATGCCTCAAGAAACTCGGCGGGAAGTGGGGAATGGAGTGTGGAATCTCTTAACACTAGGTTGCCTCTGCCTGCCCTTCAGTGTATCCCACACACCACATCAATGACTTAATAAATCTTATTATCTTAATCCTTGTATCGCCCAGATACTAAATCGCAGGGCCACAAAAAAGAAAAAAAGAAGATGATGAAAAGATGAGAGATTATACTTTAAGTATAATACAGCATATTTTACAAAAAATATGGAGCTCATGAGGAAAGAGGATCGTAAACATTTATAAAAAACCGCTTTTATGTCAACTTAGTACGAGTACTTACCAGTGGCATCACCGCCGTCTTGATTATCAGCGAGCACAGCTTTGGGCAGAACGTACTTGGCGAGCGGCGCCCAGCGCTGCGCCAGCACCAGCGCGCCGAACAGCGCGTAGAAACCGAGGAACACGAGCAGCAGAGTCACCGCAGCCACCGCGTACTGTCCGCGAGTCAGAGCTGGCTGCCAAATACAGAGAATTTATATTTATTATAACCTCCCATATATAAGGGATGAACCGATTTTTATCTATTTTTTTCTTGATTAAATGATGACTAAATCGAGAGTGCTCTTAGTCATGATTCTAGAAAATATGTAATAAGACAATAAGTTCTTTTCCAGTTGATAAAAAGATGTAAATAAAAGAGGTGTGTGTCTTTGGTGTTTCTTAAATAATATGTATATATTTTGGATTCACATTAGAAAAAAATAACGGATTAACGGACCTTAGAACGTGGCAGTCGTTTTGTTAATGTCACATATCACAATATACACACATCTACCTCAACAGTAAGAAGGAAGTCCTTCTCCCTGGCAGCGAGCCGCTTGTGCTGCGGCTCGTCCCCCAGCAGCGCGGCGGCCCACAGCCACGCCGCCTGCGCGCCCTCCTCCTCGCCGCAGGACGCCTGCGACGGCAGCACCAGCGCCACCACGAGGAAGCCCAGCGGGTAGTCTGAGCGCTGGAAGCAGTGCCAGTAAGTTAATGTTGTAGCAGTTACAAAATGTTTTGACTTTTTGTGGAATTCTATTCTGTTGATTGTTTTTTTTTCCATTTTAAACTATTAGTAAAAATAAAGCATTATGTTCATCACGTTATTCGTGTAGGCACTGCACTCACCGAGAGCTGCACGGCGCCGGAGCGCATCATGGTCATGCGCAGGCCGCTGGAGGACAGGTCCGCCGACGTCTGCGCTATCGGGCACTGAAACAACGGTATTCTACTATATCATTTGATCGATCTAATATTAAACGGTAAAAAAAGTTATTGTATTGTCAAAACTACAATAGTGGGATATATGGTATCGTATACAGGAAACCGCTGGAAGCGTCAACGCTCCTTTTACGGAAACAGCATATAGGGTAAAATATTTCAAATCCATACCTAAAGTTATTAATCAAGGTACCTTCATATTTCGTGTGACGCAGTTACGCATAAATACGTAAACACTTACTACTACAAAAAACTGAAACTTAGATCATCAAAAGTAGAGAGAAGCAATATGCAAAGCATAGTTACCGAATAATTTTGTACAGCTAGGACAGCGCAGAAGTCGGTTTCGGAGGAGGCGACGAGCCGCACGCTGTGCTGGCCTTCGCGGAAACGGTAGTACGTCGTCCGCGGCGCCGACTGTCGAGTTGCAAACGTCTTATTTATACTAGAGGCTGTTACGGTGCAGTGGGTGGTTGAGGATTCTATCATACCGGTTCAACGAATGAACAGAAAACAGAATGTCTTCTGCCGACCGTCCTTCTGCAGAAATGGGGAGAAGTGGGATTCTACGTTTTATATTTCACATAAATGAAGTTGTGACTGTTGTGAGGCGCTCTTACTATGCGAGTATTGTTTATCATAGTATTAGAACATACCATGTTGGCGACGAGCAGCACGGGCTGCGCGAAGGGCAGCGTCCACAGCGGCGGCCGCGACACGCGCACGTGCGCCGTCAGCGCCGCCACGCACGACGTGGACACGTGCAGCGTGAGCGCCCCCGCGCCGCCCGCACACTCAGCGGCGCCGGGCGCGGCCGTGCCGGCCGGGCACAATGTGCGCTCCAGCTCGTGCAGCGCGTGCGCGCCCGCCGCGTACGGCAGCTGCCACGTCACCGCGCCTGCAAGTGAGCACACAATACACAGCCGCGCTCTGTAACCAGCGTAGTAATTAAAATATTAAAGAATTCATTGCCCCGAGTAGGAATGGAACTCATAATAGACTATTTGACAATGTGAGAAGTAAAGATGCTGTTATTGAAGTAAAATGTCCAACTAGTGACATTTCTAAACGATGACCAGAAAAGTAGTAAGTATAAGTTATACTAAGCTCAAAGTAAAGTGCAGTTTGTGGTCACGCTCAAAGTAAAACAAAGTGGATATCCTCAATCCTGACAATAAAGTTTTAAAATTAATACTTATGTAAGTGTGTAATCTCTATCTCTATATATAATAAAACAGTTAACATATTTTGTCTGTACATTTAGTATTTTTGACTAAAATGGATAGAGGGGCACTTAAAAACGTACTACTAATAGAAAGCAAAATTTTTTTTATAATTTCTTGTCTGTCTGTCTGTATGTATGGTCACGCTAATCTCCGAAAGTAGTGAGCCGATTTACGTAAAACTTTCATTCTTTTTAACTAACTAACCTTCATTCACTAATTTCCTTGTTTTAACCCAGCTTAACATCTAAAGTTTGTTTCATCAAAACCGGTTGATTAAAAAAAGTTATGGTCATTTGAATGAACTCAAGGCATGAGTTTGCCTGCAAATGTATAGCAATCTATCTATACTTATACTTATGATAAATCTGTATTTGTTTGTAATAAATCTGTATTTTTAACCGGCTTTCAAACCAAGGAGAGAGTTCTCAATTAAACATTTTCGATTCGATATCCTAATCAATTATTCGATTAATTATTTTGGATTCAATTTCGATTTTTGTAATAAGCAATCATAACAGTTATTTTACAAAGAACTTATAAATCCTTATCCAAATCAATAATTTACCATATCAATAAGGCTGTTTCTGAACTAAATTAAATTATTCATTGACATCAACACATTTGACTGTGAATTCTGTTTATTAAACGATTAAGCATGTAGTACAAGCGGGCGAAGCCGCGGGGGGGCCGCTATTTTTTACTAAGCGAGTTTTTGTGGCTATTAGAGGAAATCTTTTTGGAAAATAAATATTCATCCTTATTAAGAAAATGTATAAAAATTTGAATGTAACTCGAATTTGCGCCTCCTGGAAACCGACCGGACGCTCTAACCACTAACGCCCGATGTTAATAATGTATCTCCTATCTCCAGTTAACGTCAATCTTGGATTGTTCGACATATCTATCCAATCTCTAACCTGCATGGCAATGAAAATGAAGTAGGGGAGAGCGGGGCCAAAAGTTCCGATTTTTTTTTAATCTCAAATATTGCTACGAATACTTGATTTTAGTATTTATACAATATAATCAATTTCAACTTACATATCTAGACTTGCAATTAAAACAGTAATTTGGGGTATTCTTTGTAAGACTTTTTTATTATGATTTTTTTTATGACTGAAGTCGGAAAGTAACAACTTACCCCGACTTGGGGCAAGTTGTTAACAGACCGGGGTAAATTGTTACCATATTTTTAAAGCTATTATTTGCAAAATAAAAAACAATAAATAATCGAACAAAGCCTGTTTATTTAAGGAATAATCAATAGTATCATTATAACTATCAGGCGCAAAAGCAAATCTTTTTTAACCGACTTCTGTAAGAAAAGGAGATTATCAATTCGACTGTTTCTTTTTTTTATGTATGTTACTTAATAATGTTACTTACATAACTTTTGATTAGGTGAACCGATTTTGATGATTTTTTTTATTTGAAAGGTAGTTCCCCATGTGGGAACTAAATTTTATTTTTTTTATTTGAAAGGTAGCTTCACATGTGGGAACTAATTTTTATTTGGTCTATTTTTGACAATGGTATCTATGAGCAAATCATATAAGTATTAAATTTGTATTGGTACGTTTGCGACAAAATGATGAATAACTCAATATCACGCCAACCGATTCTAATGATTCTTTTCTTATTTGAAAGGATACACTTCAAGATAGTTTGATGAAAGTTTGGTTAGGTTCTGATTATAAAATCCGGTCAAAATTAAGAAAATTTGTTTTTATTTTGGTAAATATTCATTATACTAGAATAGTTACAAGGGAAAACTTTGTTAAAATTATTGTCAGAAGTAAGATTCCCCATCGTTGCATTTCTTTTCAACCAACCTCAAAAAAGAAGTTTTCATTTTCAACCGACTTCAAAAAAGGGAGAGGTTCCCAATTGGCCCGAATATTTTTTATGTATTTTCTTGTTAATATACCAAAATGTTAGTTTCCACAAAAATAATACCTAATTGAGTCATTTATTACATATCACAACAGATGCCACTCGTTACCAACCACTACCACCACAACCAACACTCGTTTAAGAAGTATCCTTTTAAGGTTACTTATCACTTAAAATCGTAAAAAAAAATAATTTTTAACAAAAAAAACCGAATCGAAAAACAACGGAACTAAAAAGTAAAAGATAATTTTACATAAAATAAAACTTATTTTGATTTTGTTAAACCAAAATAATAAACAAAAATTTATACCTTTAGATTTTCGCACTTAATATGTATATGTAATTCTTTGGTAACAGTTTTTATCTTATTCCTGCAATCTTTGAAAAGTACATCCGCTGCTTTTTTTTTGATTTCCGAGCATAAGTCCGCATGTTACTAAATTACAATATTTTTTAATATGAAAAATTACAATATTTACATCCCATTATTGGTACAAATGAGTTGGTGAAAGTTATTCGTCACAACAACAGGTCACAACATGCCCCAAAAAAAGGGAACATCTAGCCCCAAAAACACGTGTTGAAAAAAAATTAAATATAAATAAGATATAGAAAACATAAATAGTTTACAAATAGTGTTCCGAAATAGTAGGTAATATAATGTAAAAAAAACACTAACATACTCGAGGCTATTCGTTAAAATTTGTGAGACAGACCAAAAATATGAAATGCAAAAATATTTACAATCGTGCACCAACGACACCCGTGTGCTATTCCATTGGTTTCGGATGCTACTGGATTGTTCAATATGCTGGCCATGGGTGCGCTATCACATTGCATTTCACTATATGTTTACTAAATATTCCTATCACTTTTCTCCGCGAAATTATTTCCATCGGAACAACTTACCTCGGTAACTTTTAGCCCCGCTCTCCCCTACTTCGATAGGTTATTGGCAAGTTAAACTCAAAAAATGGATTGATATTTCAATCTATGGTCGCAATTTATGGATTAGGATTGATTATTAACATCGGGCGTGAGTCATACGTTGTTATCGAACTATGTCGAAATTCTTATACGCTTGTTACAACTTATTTAAATTGTTAGCATCTCTGTAGGAAGATTTTTTTACAAAAATTGTACGTTTTCTTTATAAGTATTTTCTTTCATAAGTGTGGAATAACACTTTAAAAATGTTAAAAAATATTTATCCACTATTCAATCAAAGTATTTCATGTAAGTAGGCAATTTACATTTTACCTGAACGAATAAAATTTCTGTCATGTTTAAATTTTCTATTTATTATTTCTAAAAATCATAAATAGTTTAATCCTAATAATCATAAATAGTTTAATTTAATTAGTAGAATCTTTGTCTTGAAATAAATGCTAAATTGTGTTTTTCTGTATTACCAAATACATTACCATAAAAATGACAATCTTATAATATTTATATACTTAGGTGTTGCAAATAGGTACAAGTGATACAAGCATGTGACGCCATAGACAATAGCCCGACGCCATCTTGTATAATGAAGTTTTCGCGGGATAATAAAATTCTAAATATTTAAATTAGTTTTTCAAAGTAAATACTTAGTTAGAATTTAAAATATAAGTGCATATAGATTCTATAGTCACACGCTTTGCCACTGCGCCACGAGTCACAACTACGCTATACTGACCGGCGCCGTGCCTCGCGGTGACGAGCACGGGGTGCGCGCTGTCGCCGCCGTCGCTGCGCGCCCACACCACGCTGGGCACGCTCTCGTCGCCCGTCTGTATTATGATGCATTACTATAGTTTAGTCAGTACATTTCAGTAGGGGCGGGAACTTTCGGGATTTATTCGACCGCGTCAGATTAAGATACTGGGGATTCTTTGTATTCGGTTCCGTACTTCCACCAAATGTAGGCTCCATATATATATGGCCGCGCGTCTAGGATAAAGGATCAGATTAGTAAAAAAAAAATGATCATCGGACATTCTCGAGCGCATCAGGTTAAGGTAGGGTAAGTTCAGGTTAAGGTAGGGTAAGTTAGTTACATGCTAAATCCTGTATATTCCACTAATCTGACAATTTGAGAGTGACGCAAAGGAGGAGGAGAGCTACAAAATTGTAAAAAAAACGTTATCTCGACATTCTCGAGCGCGGCAATTTTTTTTTATTTTAGAGGGAATCATTCAAGGATTACGAAAAATATATACTTATCAGGTAAATTCACAATAAATTCACAAGCCGAAGTAATAGAAATTGATTGATAAAGTTTAATGTACCTAAGAATTGCCTATATTCCTCTCTCTGTATTTCTATTCCTCTCTCTCTTTTTCAACTCATCAATAAAGATGATAATTTTAAAAAACACTTGAAAAAACAAATTTCCTATTTAGTTTTTTTTTTATAAATACAAGTATTCTATTTAAAACATACATTCTTTTATTTACATTCTATTTCTTGTGCTTTTCAATTGATTACGTTCAATGAATAAAAAAATATAGGCCAGTCGTGGCGCAGGGGCACAGAGTGTGATTGTAAAACCGACTGGTTGTGGGTTTAATCTCCATTCCAGGAGATGAAATATTTATTCAAATTTATATTTCCATTTCTTCGCTCTAGTGTCGAGGCAAAACAGCGATGTTAAGTGCTGCTACTTAACATTCA
This sequence comes from Heliconius melpomene rosina, assembly GCF_056956725.1. Lineage (NCBI taxonomy): Eukaryota > Metazoa > Arthropoda > Insecta > Lepidoptera > Nymphalidae > Heliconius > Heliconius melpomene. The sequence goes on along the minus strand of NC_140407.1, from coordinate 16,715,719 downwards.
ATGCCTTCAAAATTTGTCAGAAAGTGGGGAACAGTGTCTTAACGTTAGGTTTCCTCTGCCTACCCTGCTGTGTGCGCGATACAACGTAAAGCTGACTTGTTTGTTTTATTGGTTTAAAAATTATTAATAATTGTCAGATTAAGAAAGTCCCTTCAGATAATTGTCTAATTTTGAGATATCACGTCTAGGGCATGAAGATGAACCATATATATCTTAATCTGACGCGCTCGAGTATTTCAAAATGACGATTTTGAAATACTCGAGCATTTTGCATATTCCAAGAATGATTGCGAGCTTGTGTCACATTCAAATAGTCAGATTATTACATAAGAGCTTTTTTTCAGGTTCACTTAACACCCCCTTAGAAAATCCGACGCGCTCGATAATTTTTTTTTGTCATTTTTAACTCTTACGTACGACTACCTCCACCGTGGAAACTGTCAGATTAACATATTTGCATATTTAAGAAGACGTAGGAAATTGATGATATCAATATCTGACGCGCTCGAGTATGTCCATGGAACAGTTTTTTTTTACAATTTTGAAAATCTATAGCCCCTTACCCCATCGGTCAAAAGATATGTACTTATTATATGATTTTTTTTTTCTTGTTATCATTTAAGCTTCGCAACCCAATAGTTCTCAGTGACGCTCGAGTAAATCCCGAGTTTGCTTCTCCCTCCCTAACTATAATAGATTGTCAGATATCAGCGAGTCCGAGAGTCCAGAACCAGCGTTGCCAGACGTCTTTTTAGACCAAAAATTAAATGTCCCGATCGGGACAGGCAATATTCCGCTTTTCACGGATTATTCTACGTACTGTGAAAAATCCTTTTTATTGCTTAAAGATTTTAATTACTTAGTTACTAATAATTTTATACAAATAATTATATTCGTAAATTATTTATAATTATTCTGGAGACTTAACTGCCTTATATATGGTAAATCAAAACATCGTATATCACCATGCATAGTGCATAGCTTTAAAAAACATTTTTAAAGCTTCAAATGGTGATAGATATTACCCATTAAAGCTATATTTCAAACTTCAATAAATGGATAAAAAAATTGATGATTTTGTCCCGCTTTTGGCGTAAGCGTCCCGCTTTCTGGCAAAAAATGGCTGGCTTTCTTCAAAAAATTTGGCAACGCTGTTAAGAACAAACGTTAAAGTAGGGGAGAGCGGGGCCAAAAGTTCTGATTTTTGATTTACCTCAAATATTGTTACGAATATTTGATTTCAGTATTTGAAGCCATATTTCGAGCATTTATTAAGCTAAAGGCCAAAAGGCCTGTAATCAACGAAATAGCATAGTTGTCTGTAAACACTTTGGCGTCATAGGGTCAACGGGTCAAATACTAGCTCTTCTAAAAGCGCTCAATATGTATGTAATTCTTTGGTTGTTGTTGTGGATTAAGTTGTTCCGAGGTCACAACATGCCCCAAAAAAAGGGAACATCTCTATATCTAGCCCCAAAAACATGTGTTGAAAAAAAAATATATAAATTAGATTAGGAAACATACATAATTTACAAATAGTGTTCCGAAATAGTAGATAATATAGGTAAAAAAACACTGAGATACTCGAGGCTAATCGTTAAAATTTGTGAGACAGACCAAAAATATCATATGCGGAAATATTTACAATCGTGCACCTACGACACGTGTTGCTATTCCATTGGTTTCGGGTGCCACTGAATTGTTCAATATGATGGCCATGGGTGCGCTATCACATTGCATTTCACTATATGTTTACTAAATATTTAGGTTCCACTTTTCCTTGCGAAATTATTTCAATGGGAACAACTTACCTAGGTAACTTTTAGCCCCGCTCTCCTCTACCTATCGATAACCTATAGGTACGCATGTGTGTTGCGTTATGTTTTATAATAATATCCTTTTGTCACTAAATTTATATAAAATATTTTAAAAGTTATTTTAATTAGTGGGTATATAGGTTTTTAAGAGAAATGTTTCTTTTTAAGACATCAGGCAGTCTGACGGTACCTTCGTTGTTCGTATTGAATGTAAGTATTAAGGGTGGGATGTGCTCGTACTCACCGCCGCCACGTCCAGTATATATTCGACGGAGCTGTTCAGGGGCAGCTCATACGTTTGCTCGTACACTAACCTGAGCAAAATTATTTAAACTTAGCACACCAAATAAAAGAAAAGAATCAACGTTCCGTTGTCCTGTTGATCCCATTTAAATATATGATAACAATAACACCCAACACAGGTTCACGCACATTAAATACATCAACTTGCGAAGCATCCTACATGGCGGTGACGAGGAAACAAAGAGTACAAGTGTGCGCACATGCTGTCGCCGCAAACTTTGCTAGAGAGTACAGATATCTATTCAAGCAATGAATTTTAGGTCAAAAAATTTTATATTCTTATTGCTTTAATCAATTAGCGAATATGGGTCCGGCGAAACCTTGACCCGCCAAAAGATATGGGACCGCCAGAGCTCGCGGCCGCCTCCCTTATCACTAACTAAACAGCTCACTGGTCGCGGGAACGTTTTATTTAGTACTGAACAGGAAATTGCGAATGACAGAATGGCCGAGATTTATGGTAAAGTATATTTTTCTTTAGCATCCTTTAAATATATAATCTATTTCAAGATAAGAAAGGTACTTACTGCATCTGCACCACGACGACGCCAGCGGCAGCGCGCGCGCCGCCAGCCACCACCAGCGCCGTCACCAGCCACCAGGCAAGGACCACACATGCCATGGTCGCTCCGATTTCACACACTTATCCAATATTCACAATGTATGATTTTTCACTCATAGTGCAAGTTTCGAATGTGTAATTTAGGCTTATTATATAATCGCCCTAATTATTTAAATGAACTCTAAAAATAAAAATCTAAGAATGTTTTATTTAATTCTTACTAAACCGTGGTGCTAGAAACGAGGTTATCGTTTCTTCCAATTTGAACTAAGTTATTTTAAAAATAATGAGGCAGGCGTTGGAAGCGTTTAAAATATTTGAGTTTAAAGTAAACAAATGAATCGCAAGTCGGCCAAACCTCGCAGTCGTCCGTCGCCGCCCGTCGTCGCCGCTCACTCAACACCGATATCAGTTATCACCCTAATTCCATACCGGTATCTGATAAAATACAGACTCATCGATATTCTATGTATATTTGTCAAGTCGGGTGAAGCACCGAAATGATATATAAGAACTAATGACAGCTTCGGGCAGTCATACCCTGTAACGAAGGTAAGTAGAGCGTCGCGTCAACGTAAGCAGAGATTAATCCTTTCTTGATAACAAGTGATGTAGTACACCCACAACGATAAGCATAATATTGTATAGTACTTGTATTGTTTGGATATTAATAAAATACGTTAATGTTAGTAATTGGTATTTATTTAACGAAGCGACTACTGTATACAAGCATTCAATACCGACTGAGCAGCGGGCGTGGACTTAGACCAACATGCTAAATCAGCTACATTGTGTCCCTACAATATCAATATCATCATCAGCCTGTCCTGGTCCACTGCTGGACGTACGCCTCTCGCGAGGCGTGGGTTTGATGACAAATGTGACCAGCCCACTGCCACTTCAGCCTGATAATTCTCTGGGCTATATCGAGAACATCGTATCTACATAGTAGTGTTTGATGTTGTATTGTTTTTGTTATGTTATTTATCCTACTAAATAGGTGCCTAAATAAAAAACAGAAACATGTGAGAAAATAATTTATTGTGTATAACAAGTATACAACGTATTATTTAAGGCCCTAAATAAAGGCCTCGTGGGCCCTGGGGCACACACACGCTCAGGGAGGTGGAAAACATAACACTAGTCGAAGCCACAGCCACATCACAGATTCAAATTACCTTACACTGGTCTACTAGGGGGTTTGGGAGGACAACAAATATGTACACGTTTTACACTCTCTGAGGTCTAGCGACGCTAATAACACATTTGCATTTATCAATTATCTACTCGGCCAGGGCCGGCGCGGGGTGTCGCGAGTACCGCAGGCCCAGTTCGTCTACGGTTTCCTCGATGGCCGCCAGGCACTCGTCCAGCTGTTCGCGCGTGTGCGCCGCCGACAGGCAGAACCTAGAACACCGAATGAATACGTAATGTCAAATTACCTACAAATTACATATATTCGGTGGACGTTTTGGACTTCTCATTCTTTAATAGATTTAAGGGGCAAAAGAAAAAAAAATCAAAGAATTTGCGGATAATTTGAAGTTAGAACATAACACTAGTGAAAATCGAAGTACCGTATGCGCGCCTTGTTGAGTGGCGTGGCGGGGAAGCCCACGCCCACGGTGGCCACGCCGCGCGCCGTGAGCCGCTCCACCGTGGCCGCCATTTTGCTAAAGGTGTACACCATCATGGGCACCACTGGCGACTCCGCGTGGCCCAGCGCCACCACGCGCAGCGCGCGCAGGCGCTCCCGGAAGTAGCGCGTGTTGGCACGCAGCGCGGACAGGCGCGCGCCACCCGCTGCCGCCAGCGCGCGCGTTGCCGCCAACACCTGCGCGGCCACGGGCGGTGACATGGCGCCCGCGTAGGCGCAGGCGTGGCCGCGCGCGCGCACAGTGCGCACCAACGCGGCGCTGCCCGCCACGTAGCCGCCCGCGGCGCCGAAGCTCTTGGTGAAAGTGCCCATGAGCACGTCCACGTCGGCGGCCGGCACGCCGCACAGCTCAGACACGCCGCGCCCGCGCACGCCCGTGGCGCCCACGGAGTGCGCCTCGTCCAGGTACACGTACAGCCCTAGCTGCTTCTTGAGAGCCACGATGGCCGCTAGCGGCGCGATCGAGCCCTCCATGCTGTACACACCCTCCACTACCTGCGCACCACAATCTCAGAATCATAGAAACTATGTAATTGTTTTTTACATGGGAATGCCCTATGTAAAAAACAATAGTAGTGAATGCACTATCATCACAATCCAGTTTTCTCTATAACAAATAAAATTGTAAGAAAAAGAAAAACAGCTAAAATAAGATAGTCGTGTGGAAATAGGACAGTACTTAATTCGACCCGACGATTGTGACTAAAATATCCAATAAGTAGAATAAACTATTCCTATTTTTCTTCTCAAAGTTGAACATATTCTGTCTCCCCTGAAATAAAATGCGACTCACGATAACAATCTTAGTCCAGTGTCCCTCTGCGATGGCGGCGCGCGCAAGCTGCTCGAGGTGATGCACGTCGTTGTGGCGGAACACGCGCACGGCCGCGCCCGCCACCCGCAGGCCCAGGATGAGCGAGGCGTGGTTGTTCTCGTCGCTCAGCACGAGAGCGCCACTCGGTACGAGCGCGGCCATGCCCAGCGCATTGGTGGCGAAGCCCATGCCGAACACGACGGCCGCCTCCGCGCCAAGGAACTGCGCCAGCGTGCGCTCCAGCTCCTCGTGCAGCGGCGTAGAGCCGAGCTCGCGACGCGCAGAAGCCAGCGCGAGGCCATAGCGGCACGCGGCCGCCTCCGCCGCCTCCGCGCACTCGCCCGTGGGGGTCGCGAATCCCAGGTAGTTGTAGGAGCCCAGGTTGATGCAGCGCTTCTCCGCGCCCGTGAACCTGTAACCGTGTGAACTTGGCAAGTGGAAGGTGCAGGCGACAACGGTATAGTTGTTTCCCTAGCCTCACCGCCTCGCGTAGGTACTGTGATATCGATACGAGATAAGGCGAAGCTACTAGAGTGGACGAGAATACTGAGCATCAGGGTTACATAATGCTATCTTGTTATATATCTAAAATAGTACTAATAGTAATAGTAGTATAGTACATGCCGCTAATTGGTGTTACATTGTATAGTTGGTGACTAAGTGTACCTGAAGGTCCAGTTGTAGTCGTCGGTGCAGCGCTCCTTGAGGGTGACCTCGGCGCCGGGCGCGGAGCAGATGGGGCGGTTGAAGATGTGTCGCACGCGGCGGTACACGTAGCGGGAGAAGAACTGCTCGAATGGGTTGTATAGCGGCGCGTAACCCTACGCAAGAGACACACACACCATGTGTTCTTTATATATGAACTTTCCGCATTGCACATTTCATCTTGTTATCAGAGCAAAAGAATGAAAATTAATCGGTTTCCAAAGTGGTAATCAAACCCACAACCGTCACCTTAACAGTCATATTCAGATGCTATGTGGTTAATTTTATTGTAATTTTGACATGATTTTACCATACCAACACATACCTCAGAACCTACATATAAAATATGTCTACATACAAATTATTGAATAACTTACGTAGCGTAAATGAAGTATCAAAATTCTAAACTTAATTATTTTTAAGCGAGCTTTACCTTCGGAGACGCCGCGGTCCCCGCGCACCTAGCCCGACTAATTAAGTAAAAGAACGGTGAGAAAGAAGGGGGACAATACGAATACCGAGTCTACAGATTCGCATTAGCAGTCATGTTATCGGGAAAGGCGTCAACCCAAAACTGTGCAGTTTGCACACACCGTCGACCATGCCGATGTGTAGATAAACGGCCTTGAACGATGATGCGGACGAGATGGACAATAAATTTAAAGTTAAAATAAGCTTTTCGTTTTAATGCGTCAAAATAAATAAAATAGTTTTGTCTTGAAAACTTTTACTATAATTTATAACGTCATTATACATTTTTTTAGTTTTAGGTAGAGGGAAGCTGGAACCTTCCATTGTCCCTTCCTTTCTCTTTCCGCTGCATTCTGGAGGCACTGCGTAATGAGTGGCGCAACTCTCCGCCACGCTATGTGTCGTTATCAGAGTGAAGAAAAGAAAGAAAACATGTAAACATAAAATATTTTATTGCACCGAATGGAAACCGAATCCACAACCTGACTCGTTTACTGGCTGCGCCACGACTGCGTCTTGCGATTTTCTTAAGCGAGTACGTTATATAAAAACTTAGTGTGAAACGAAATAAATACGACTACGTTTATCGCGAGATCTAATCTTACGATAATCGTATAAATCACTAATTGAGCGATGATGTCATAAGTTGATAGTAAATTTATTTTACATAAACGTAAAAAAGTTTAAATTAAATATATATACTTTAAATTGAATGAATATTGTATACTAGCCCCCCCCCCCCGCGGCTTCGCCCGCTTGATGTCAATGAGTAATTTAATTTACACGTTCAGAAACAGCTTTAAATGTTAAATTATTGGTTTGTGTAAGAATTTAACATTCTTTGTAAAATAACTGTAATGATTGCATATTACAAAAATCGAATCAAATAATCTGAAATCGAATCCAAAATAATTAATCGAATAAATGTTTAATTGACTCCTTGTTTTGAAAGTCGGTTAAAAATACAGATAAATTACAAACAAATACAGATTTATTATAACTATAACTATAGATATGGATTGCTATATATTTGCAGGCAAATTCATGATTAGATCTTAGGCTGGGTGAAAATAAATAAATTGGTGAAAGTTTTACATAAATTAGTTCAGTACTTTCAGAGATTAGCGTGACCGGCGTTCCGCCCTGGGCCGCCACTGGGCACAAGCGTAGTATATCATTTTTAAAATTATACAAAATAATGATAATTCAGAAACAATAATTCAATTCAGTTCATCAAAGTATGCCATTTTTTCCCAAATGTTATGTTATAACGTTGTCACGTAAAATGGTATCACTCGTAAGCCGACTTTACCGCGGCACTCATGTCGATAGCGACACTGCGAAGTGCCATTACTCACTCATCACGAAATCTCAGAATCTACCACAGCTAGGAGTTTCAAATTTTGCACAGAGGTTATTTATAGGACGCAGGTGCTCGCTAAGACGGGAATTTGCAATATTCGATTCCTAAGGGGTTGTATTCGGGGTTGATAGTATGTATGAAACTATAAGTGTTAGCAGTTTACAATTGTGCATATGTGTTAAGATCAGTAAGGATGTAACTTTGGGGTAAACAGTGTATGTTAAACATCGTTCGCAGGCCGTCGTGGCGCTACGGTTATTGTGCCCCTGCGCCACGATGGGGGAACGCCAGTGTTTCGGGAATATTATTTATTAGTATGTTTTTTCGCTCTGGCACCAATACAAAAGCCCAGCGTTGAGTTCCGCCATTCAACAGGCAATGCCACGAAAAATTCAGCAGTGTGTTAATACTATGTTCCCTCTGCCTACCCCTCTATGTGCGGGATACTGCGTGAAGCTGAAAAAAGATAAAGAGGCCAATCGTGGCGCAGAGGCACAAGAGTATGATTATAAATGCGACTGGTTTTGGGTTCATTCCCCTCTCGAAAAAATGGAATATTTATTTAAATTTAGAGTTTCATTTCTTGGCGCTGGTGTCGAGGCAAAGAGCAACGCTGAGTTCCGCCAGTCAACACGTAATACCTTCATTATGTAAAAACATTTTTACAAAGGTTTACACTTATAATAATAATTTACAATAACGCTTATCTCAACTCGCCTGAAACACCTACCTGTTTGAGGGCAACAACTAGCGGCTGTAAGACAGGACGTCACCGACGGCGGCGGGCGGCGGGCGGGGGCGAGAGGCGCGCGCTAGATAAAGTAATACTCGTGGGTATAATCTATATACTTATAATAAAATCGTAAGAGGGTCGGTGTCTGTACTTGAAAGACATTTAAAAAAATGTTATTGGGAACCTTTATTAGCGTAACTAGCAACCGCCAGCGGCTTCGCCCGCTTAAACTACACAATTATTAATTCAATATACTGAATTACTTTATGTTGTAATATTTCATGTTGTTATTTAGTGATTTCTAATATGCACATTTCAATAACTTTGGTACCGTATTAGCGTACTTGTTATAAGAATTTTGAATGGTTTAAAAGAATGCAACCTACATTACCTACTATTTAAGATCAGTTATAAGATTTTTTTTGTAAATATATATATTACCGATTTTTTTAGAGCGTATATAGCAAAATATACGCAAAGATATGGTTAATTTTTTTATTCTGGTTAATATTGCAAAGATATGGTTAATTTTTTTTTACTTTTTTTTACTTTCACCATATGTTAAAAAGAAATATAAGTATTAATTTGAACTATTCAAATAATTTACAATTGCATAAACAGACTTAAAGACGAAATAACTGGCCTTGACAGGGATTCATTCCTGATAGGGCTCTTATCACTTTTATGTAAATTTTTGTTATAGAGTATTATTAATTTAAACAAAAAAAAGTGTTATTCTCATATACTCCCAGTATCAACATGTTGGGCTTTAACGTTTCGAGTAACTATCAGTCAGTATCGTGATCATACGGAAACCAAGAGCAAGTTGGTATCAAAGACACTGGGAGTCACCGGCAGAGCGAGACATTACTTTAGACGGCCTCATATGAAGTACTGTTCTGTCTCGAGGCATGCGCCCCAGTATCATTTGGAACCATATGTTTGCAGACAACTCAGAACCATTTGAATCGGTGAGCATCCAATATTCTGTAAAAGGCTTGACACTTTGGTTTTGCCAGCATCCATCATACCAGTCATTTTTGCATGATTCGCGATCGGAGACAAAAGTAGTTTTAAGCCTCTATTATCGATATATTAATGGACCTAATTCCTAAGTTTTTATATTTTTATAATCAACTTCACGCTGTATCCAGCGCACAGTGGGGTGGGCCGAAGGAATCTAGAGCTAAGATACTCCGTTCCCTATTTTCCGCCCATTTCTGGAGGCATTGCGTATTAAGTGATGGAACTCAACGTCACGCTTTGCCTCGACACCAGAGCGAAGAAATGAAAATATACATTTAAATAAATATTTCATTTCCTCGAGTAGACATAAAACCTACAACCAGTCGCATTTACTGTAACACTTTCGTGCTTCTGCACCACGACTGGCCTCTTTATCTTTCTTTTTTCAGCTTCACGCACTGTACTCCGTACAGAGTATAGGCAAAGGGAACCGAGCGTTGAGACACTCCTTTCCCCACTTTCCACTAAATTTTTCGAGGCATTGCGTGTTGGGTGGCCGAACTTCACGCCTGGCTTTTGAATTGCTGCTAGAGCGAAAAAATATAAATATTAATATACAATAATGCATTACCTCGAGTGGAAATCGAACCCACACCCTTGTGCCCCTGTGCCACGAAGGCCTATATTTTTCATGTGCAGATTTCGCTTTTATATCCTTTAATTATGTGTAGAATATGAAATGCATTATATAGTTAACAGATGTTTTAACTTATATCCCAAAAACACACCCTTAGGGGTCGAATTTCGAAAAAAAAACTTGTTTCAAAATCCATGTCAAAATCCCATCTAGGGTAGCACGTAGACACTAAAATAATTCGTATGTAAAATTTGAGATTTTTGACCAGCACTTGTAATTACGAAATTGCATATACAATATCAAACCCCAAAACTATATGCTTAGGTATCAAATTTAGCAAAATCTCTTCTCGTCTTAGTTAACAACTACTTCCTATAAGTAACGCTCATGCAAAATTTGAGACTCCTACCACTTATAGTTACGAAGTTTCATACAAACTATCAACCCTAAAAACAACCCTTTAAGGGTTGAATATTGGAAATTCCCGTCTCCGTGTGTACTTGCGTCCTATAAGTGACGTCCATAGAAAATTTAAGACTCCTAGCGCTTATAGTAACGAAGTTTCATGCAAACTACCAACCCTAAAAACAACCCTTTAGGGGTGGAATATTGGAAATTCCCGTCTCCGTGTGTACTTGCGCCCTATAAGTGACGTCCATAGAAAATTTAAGACTTCTAGCGCTTATAGTAACGAAGTTTCATGCAAACTACCAACCCTAAAAACAACCCTTTAGGGGTGAAATATTGGAAATTCCCGTCTCCGTGTGTACTTACGTCCTATAAGTAACGTTCATAGAAAATTTAAGACTCCTAGCACTTATAGTAATAAAGTTTCATACAAACTATCAACCCTAAAAACAACCCTTTAGGGGTGGAATATTGGAAATTCGCGTCTCCGTGTGTACTTACGTCCTATAAGTAACGTCCATAGAAAATTTGAGACTCCTAGCACTTATAGTAACAAAGTTTCATACAAACTATCAACCCTAAAAACAACCCTTTAGGGGTGGAATATTGGAAATTCCCGTCTCCGTGTGTACTTGCGTCCTATAAGTGACGTCTATAGAAAATTTAAGACTCCTAGCGCTTATAGTAACGAAGTTTCATACAAACTACCAACCCTAAAAACAACCCTTTAGGGGTGGAATATTGAAAATTCCCGTCTCCGTGTGTACTTACGTCTTATAAGTGACGGCCATGCAAAATTTGAGACTCCTAGCATTTGTAGTAAAGAAGTTTCATACAAACCAACAACAATTTCAACAATTTCAACCCCAAAAACAACCCCTTAGAATTCGAATATTACAAATTCCCGTCTTAGCGAGCACCTACGTCCTATAAGTAACTCCTATGCAAAATTTCAGATTCCTAGCACATGTAGTTTCTGAGATTTCGTGATGAGTGAGTGACCTTTCGATTTTATATATATAGATAGAACCCAAAACAATGATTTTTAAAATTTTTGTCTGTTTGTCCGTTTGTCTGTGTGTTTGTTATCGCTAATCTCAGAATCGATTTAACCGATTTAGATGCGATTTTCACTATTGGATTCTGGCAAGCTTCCGAAAACATATATTATTTTATTGCAATCGGATCATAAATAAAAAGGTTATGTCAATTTAAAGTATTTATTTCGACAAATTTGCTAATTGCCGTAACAGTTATTTTATACAACTGTTTTACTGAATTGACTGGGTCTTTAGTTTTTAATTTGTTTATTAATATTTGTATTTCAACGGGCCCACTATTACCATATACTTTATGGTACTGGCCTTTAGTTTACGTTTAAACCCACAACGACCACGGCCGCTCTAATACAAACATTCATATTCGGCAATCACTTCACCCGTACACCGTACATTGAGGATGTTTTCTTTTATGTATTTATAGAGCTCGAGGAAAACAATAAAGTCTGAGTATTATACTTTATTATAACATATTAAACTCATGTTTGCAAGCACTACTGCTACTGCCGTGCCGCCGCGTGACAACAAACTACTTTTATTATTCTGTCATTAATTAGTATCAAGTTATAAGCATTCATTAATATAATTACGATTTAAATTTGTGAATATCGATGTAATAATTTTTATAATTATATTTGCGAATTTTATAAAATTGCACATTGTATAGTAAAAAAAAGAAATAATTAAGTACGTTAAAAAAACGAACCCAAGCAAGAATACAAGAAAATAAGATTCTTTTCATATTTAAATTTATTATTTTCCTCATTTTCAAATAATATTTTTAAAACTTGACATGTAAAAACATCCAAAAGTAAATATAAATAAATGACATACTATAATTACGACTATCATAATTAAAACAAGCGAATATTTTATATTAAAATATTTTGTCATCCGTCAGTATATATGTGCTATTCTCATATAACAGCAGAGGCTTGTAAAAGGTGCATTTACCATGTGTATATCACATACGAGTATATGATCAATTTTATAAAGTTGATGTGAAGTATGTTGATGTTGTTGTGTTACCCTCCTAGTTAAGTACGTTGGTCTTTTATATATAACATTACAATGTTTGAGATCAAGCAATAACACTGCAAATTTTACATTTAAAAATAAATAAACGGGAGGTTTTTCCTTCGTTAAACAAATTAAATAGAAATTAAAATCTCTATATATAATAAAACAGTAAAAATATTTTGTCTGTACATTTAGTATTTTTGACTGAAATGGATAGAGGGGCACTTAAAAATAGAAAGCAAAAATATATATTTTTTAATTTCTTGTCTGTCTGTCTGTGTGTATGGTCACACGAATCACTGAAAGTACTAAATCGTTTTACGTAAAACTTTCACCAATTTCTTTGGTGCCCAGCTTAACATCTAAAGTTTGTTTCATGAAAATCGGTTCATTAAAAAAAGTTATAGTCAACGAACGAAAATGAACTCAGGGCATGAGTTTGCCTGCAAATATTGATATATATTATCTTGATATATATTATCTTATATCCACATCTATACTTATAAACCTGTATTTGTTTACAATTAATCTGTATTTTAACCGAGTTTCAAAACAAGATGGATGTTCTCAATTGATCATTTTCAATTCGATATTCGATTAATTATTTTGGATTCTATTTCGATATTGATATTATTTGATTCAATATGGGTATATTTCGTAATATGCAATAATTACAGTTTCTTTACAAAGAATATTATAAATTGTTACCCAAATCAATAATTGAACATTTAAGGCTGTTTCTGAACGAGTAAATTAAATTAACACATCAACATTTGACTGTCAGTCAATACTGTTTATTAAATGAATAATCATGTAGTTTTGACACGCTCGAAACGCCATAAATTAAGAACTGAACTGACCTATCTAATATAAAAAAGTTTGAGAAACAGAATTTCTTTCTTTACATTTTGTCTCATGCCATAATAAATAGAGTATAGATGAAGCTAATAAGTAATAACATATTATAGAAAATATGCTTAATATTTACTTAATTAAAGGGCTCACCTCTCTATTTCTTTCCGTTGCGACTTTAGGTTTGAACAGCAGTTGGTTAATAAACCCCAGGAACATAAGTATATAGAGGCCTACGTGAGTGAGTGCTGCGGTCCAAAGGGAACTCTTCTCGAACGACCCCGGGAATATGTCATGCTGCGACCAGTCCATCCATGGCACTGGCTCGCTTAGGTCCACTGGCATTTTCTGAAATGTATGTAAATAATACTATTAAAACAATGTTTCTTCTAAATGATTAAATTACATCTAAATTAGCTGTGTAGTGTCAAGGGCCTTTGACATTATTATTATTTTAAAGAAATTCGGAATAAGTTGTGAAAGAAAAAAATTATAAATGTAGCCTAGTGAAACTCTTGAATGCTCTTAATGATAATATCAACAAATATATTTGCAATTTTGACAAAATTCAAAAAGAAAACTATTATAACAACGAAGAAGATAAATATTAGAAAAACTAAAACGAGTACCAGTAAAGTACTTGCTGCAGCAATTTATATAATATTTAAAGAATTGGGTCGATTCGTTTACGAGCGACCACGTCGGCGCGGCGGTCCGGGCCTCGAGTGAGGCTCAAACATCAGTGTGGCGAGGCGGTGGGAAACAATAATTAAGGATAAAAATAAGGAAATTTAGTTGGAACTTACACATATATATACCTACGCGGGAAAACAAACACATTACGTAAGTCGTGACCACAAGTATACCTACGACCGCTCATTTAATCAATGTTCAACTCTCACGCAACAACTTTGAACTTTATCGTCAATACTTACGACTCGATTTCCGAATGAGGCGTGTGCGGCGGTGCCCCTCTGATAGGTTTATGTGTGCGTGCGTCGTCCTTAACAAATGGCGTTTTATTTTACGATATGGTATTCGACTACAAGAGAGCCGAAGTGGTAGACTGACTTAGATGCATAAGAGCACAAAGTTTTAGTGTATGAGGATAGAAGTGAAGAGCTTAGCTATTTAAAACTAAAGTATTCTGGTAACCACATGGAAAACCACTCATTACTCTCACGCCCAATAAAAGTGGCTCAGACTGCTTACAACGAGAGATGGAATAAGAACAAGCCATTCACCAGCAAGAACCGATTGCAGCGCCTTAATATCGATCGCAGGAGGCCTTTTGGGCAAGAAAAAAATACGCGATAAAGAGGCAGCAATAAGAATAATAGCACCCAGGCAATCAGAAGCAATATAAAAGATAGTTCAAAGATAGTTCATTTCTACATATCAGTTTATATGAAAAATAAAAAATGTGATAATCTATACTTATAATAAAACACTAAAAATATTTTGTCTGTACATTTAGGGTTTTGACTGAAATGGATAGAGGGACACTTAAAAAGAATCTCAAGAATTTCTTGTCTGTATGTATGATCATGCTAATTTCTAAAAGTACTGAAGCGATTCACTTCGAACTTTCACCGATTGTTTGTTTTAACTCAACTTAACATCTGAAGTTTGTTTCATCAAAATCGGTTCATAATAAAACTTTGGTACATTTTTGAATAAAATCAAGGCATGAGTTTGCTTGCAAATATAAAGCAATCCATAACTATACTTATACTTATAATAAATCTGTATTTGTTTGTGATAAATCTATATTTTTAACCAACTTTCAAAACAAGGAGGAGGTTCTCAGTTTTTTGTAATATGTAATCATTACAGTTTCTTTGCAAAGAACATTATAAGTCCTTACCCAAATCAATAATTTAACATTTAAGGCTGTTTCCGAATGAGTAAATTAAATTATTCATTGACATTTCACCCATTTGGCTGTCAGTCAACTGTGTTTATTAAATGAATAATCATGTAGTCGAAGCGGGCGAAGCCGCGGGACGGCCGCTAGTTTTAAAATATATATTTTTTGTAAAAAGTAGTCAATTGTGAAATGATCAAGTGAGAATAACTATGCAAATGTAAATGAGCCTTTATGAACTTGTATCTTACACCTACATCTATGATTTTGCAACTTTTAAAAGTCTAAGGGGACCTTAAATATTTATTTAGGACAGCTTCATAGTAGCAAAGTAAGGATTTTGATAAAAGTTATCTTTAAAAATCCTCCTTGCATCTATTAATTGATCAATGAGGTAAACCTTTTCTGATTTGCTTACCTTTTATCTCCCTGAATAGGGTAAAGCTCCACACTGCTTCCCACATGTGTAGCTTACTAGGCAGAGGGAACTGAATGATAAGAGACTGTGCACCACACACTTTTTGCACATACTTTTCTGTCATGTGGTGGAAATTAATGCTTGCTTCATCTTGTTGTCAGAGTGACGAAAAACTATCTCTTCTCTCTACATAGTCATTATATTAATTAAAATTTTATCCTACTATATTGGGTACAAATAGTAAATATTTTAACTTTATTTCAGCCACCACATGTTTTTAAACATTACAAAAGAACTGAAATTTCACATATGCTATTATTTACAGTATATATTTTATTAGAGGTATTGCCACAGAGGTATAGGTTTTTTAAACGGTTTCATAGGTTCTTAGGACTGAAATTGAATCAACTTTTAATATATATTTTTGAACTACACAATTTTGTCAACAAAATTTCTTCTCAATTTAATGGCCTCTGTATTGCCATATTCCTAATTTTACGAACATGATTGTAACAGGTTTTAATGGTGAAACAAAACAATGCCATGTAATGTAATTGCTATGTACTTGACTTAAGTAATTTGGCTGATATAGGAACCACAAAAATATCAATAATTTATGTGGGAATCTGGTTCCACTATATGTAATACAAAATGCCATTATAAAATAAAAATTGATTTGAAAATATATTTGAAATATATTACTAAATAGATTACAATGCTGCTGTTATCATCTTTACAGCAATCAACATTATTGGTGTGGCCTTGGCAACAATTCTTCTCAAAAGCAAACAGAATCTAATGAATCGCACCCTTATCCCTTGCGACTGCAAGGTCAGAGGGCTAGTGGCTAGTGGGACGTGTCAGCCTCGGCTGGCGCTTGCGCCTGGCTGTCAGGAATATCTCCTACTCGGCACTAATTATACAGCGAAAGTGCATTGCAGTGGAACAGAAAAAAAGAAAATAAAATATTCTACTTACCGTCACATCATTAATAATATGCGTTGATTTAGCAAAGCCATTTTTGTCGTGAAGAATTTCCCCATTTACACTTTTTTCATGTATGCCATTGGATTTTAAATTTTTAGTTTCAGTTTCTGTTTCATCGACTTCCACACAACCAATCACTTCAGTGGCCGCCATGCTTATAGATTTGGCGATGAAAAGCTAACGTCAGCTACGCTGTAATTAGATAATGCTTTTCTTATATATTTTTAAAAAGCTGCATTAAAGCGTTGCAGCGCGTAATGTGATAAATTTATTAATTTACATTACTGTTTTACCGACATTACTGTCATTTGTCGGTGACAGTACTCTAGCAGCTGTAAACGGGGATGGAGTTAGTATCGATTTGTCATGTCGATTTCTTAATGGATCTTTGTCAAGAAAATTTATATATAGAATTGAAATCATTTAAATATGCATTATTTTAAATATATAACTTCTAAAACATGCATTATTTTTTTCTTTAGAAATGAATTGTGATGTACACACATACATAAATACTTTTGGCATAACTGTCATGTAATTTATATAAACGCTTTTTATTAAAAATGTGATAATGCATAAATACTGAAAAGCAACAATAATTAATCGTTTAAATATTTGTTTAGTAACTAAAAAAAAGAACAAGACAAGATCACAGACAGTTCCCCAGAACACACCCCATTATAAATGTAGTAGGGACCGCACAATGAGGATACGTCTCTACGCATAGCCAAAGTGTCAAGCCTTTCACAGATCATTGAACCCCCAACGATTCGAACGGCTTTACGTTGTATGGGATCAAATGGGTCAAGCTGATACTGGGATGCACCACCCTAGAGATGAGAACAGTGCTTCATATTTGGCCAAACCAGGGCCCTATACAGGGCTAAACGATGTTTTAGCGTGAAGTACTGTCTCGCTCTGCTAATGACCCCCAGTTTGTTTGCGGCCAACGTGGCCTTGCTTTCCAGAGGATCACGATACAGATCGGGCAGTCCCTCGAAACACTAAGGCCCAATGTCACTGGCGATAGAACAAATGAGGTGACAGAAAAAAATGTTGTGCAGAAGAAACAGCGTAGGGGATAGCACGCACAGAGTTCTGGGCAAAAATCATCGACAGTGATCTTGATGCTGCACCCAGTAAGAAAATTAGCGATCCAATCGCATAAATTCTCGGGAAGCCTGAGGGAGACAAGAAGGAACCTAATGTGTTACATTGTTACATGTTATTGTTGTTGTTACATATATCACTCAACATTTCTTAGGTATATATTACTATACCTACGAAATTTTGAGTAGTCCTTCAGACGTATGCGCTTATAGGAATTTTAACTTATCGCTAGAGATTTAACATTGCATTGTTAATTTTATTTACGGTAGTTTAATCAATTTAATATAATGATCATCGATCAGCGATTACTTGGCATCACCGTCAACACAAAATTCCGTAGTTAATACATTAGTTTAACAACTAGTTAGTTATTAAGATTAATATTCAAAACTATCATAAATTTATACGTTTTTCATTTTTCGTTAGTTAACATCCTTTTCATATATATTATGCACACTTTAAAAGTGAACTTTTACTATACCAAGGCACTAATGCAATATTGTAGAAAAGGTCACTTCTCGAAGTTATGAAACTATAATATCAGTTTGAAGCATTTAATATTTCCATTTTATTACGTTTTTTTATAAGAGATTTTAGATAAATATAAACCTTTCCCTTAACTTTTTTTAATAAGTCGTTAAACTTATTTAATTAGTTTCATTAATGAAATCGATATAAGAATCGATTTTTTTGCAGCAAAGAAAAACTTTTTAATTATGTGATTAATTATCAATCTAGTATGATAATTTTATAACATTTTAGTTTTACAAATTGAAATATTTCATTTATAAAGCAATTTTAATTATTTATTAATACTTTACATTATATACCATACTTGGTTACGAATGTGACTTAAAACATTGTCGGTAAAGCAGTCCTATGGCTGAAACTTGTCAATAATTTCTAAATTTTTCATACTTTCTTACTATTTTTTTCCGAGATCGCACACGATCAGACACATACCGTGAGCTTTCATTTATTGATATATTTAAACTGGTGTATATTTTAACATATATATAATTTTCGATAACTGTGTATTTTCATCTTTTAACAATAATAAAAATTAGGCGGCACACGACGCCACCCTCGCAAGTCGCGGCGCGCTCCATCGCTCGGGCCGGTCGTCCGTCGCAGCCTTGCAGGCGATGAGTAATACCGTTGTCCGCGGTTGTGCTGAGTGACGTCGACGTCGTGCAGCGGAGTGCACACCTCAGTCCGACACTACGAGGAGGCACGACAGGACCCCTTGCGCACACCATCCTATCCACTTCGTGCCACCGCACCCACTATCGATTACTTTCCTCTAGTCTTCATTTATATATTATTCTCGAATTAAATATGGATAGCGCCGATCATTTATTAGGAAGTCTCGCGAGCGGAGACAGCGCGGGGCCGGACGTCCTCGTGCCGCAGCCGGCCGCGGCCATGAAGCGCGACCAGGACTCTACCGATGACTTCGAACACTTGGACCGCGAGGGCAAGCGCGACGAGCCCGAGGAGTCTCCGCTGCACAGCGCGCACGGTGCCGCGAGACACGCCACCCAGAGCTTCCTCGATATGGAACGTGACGAATTCGTAGACTCGCCGCGTGCACCCTCCGTCTCCGACAAAGCTGACCACTTAGCGGACAAGTTTACAGACAGCGAATCTGACGCCGACACCGCAGGCGAATCGCCGCTGCACCGACCGGAACCGTTAAAACAGAGCGCGTCAGCCCCTGAACCGCCTGCACCTGTCGTCCCTGACCCTACGCCTGTGTTGGCCCCCGCTCCGGCGACACCCCCAGTAGCATCTGCTCCGGTCGTCGAGTTTAAGCTCGACCCGAAACCCGAAAGCATGGGACTGCCCAAGCCGGCACCTTCGCCAGCACCGGAAGTCCAGCTGCCGCCCGCCCCGGTAGCCGCGCCTGTGCCGAAGCCTGAGTCCATGAAGCCGGAGCGGAAGGCCCCCAGCCCCGAGCCCACTCCGATCGATAGCAAACCGCAAGCGGAGAAGCGCACCGCCGTCGCACACGTGATCGAGGCGGAGGTCATCTTCTGCCAGATGGGACTCGGTAAGCCCTACTTTTTAATTGATTACAAAACTGACACGTTACCATATTAAAACGCATTTCTAGATATTTATATTTCCACATGAAAGTTTGAACGAAATATATTTTATTAGTCCTAGGCAACAAATGAAGCTAATTTCTCACATGAGTGCGATGTTCGTCGTTCGATTTTAGAAGTTTCTATCAATATTGAAGGTGATGGAAAAAGGTGGTGAAAAATGATGTATGACAAAAATATACTGCAAGTGAGTCACACAATTGTCTTTTAAGAATCAATTCGTCGTTAGAAATGGATAATGTATAAATGAGATGGTCGCTTACGTCTTTTAGTGCGTACATATGTTATGTAGTATGACAACGTCGTATATTGTATTTTAAAATAATTTTTCGTGAAGTTTATTTGCGTATAACATGTAAGATGCACGAATGCGGCTTGCGAGGCCGAGGAGTAGGTGGGTGGCGGCGCTGGCCAAGCGGCAAGAGCGTTGACCGCAGCAGCCGCGCGTCTAACGGCATCCGCTGAAAGCACCTCTCACTCGGAGGGAAGGATGTCCGGCTACCATCATGGCGTCTGAGGAAAACCAATCAGTGTTTCTGTATTTTCATATTCATTTTATCTCTTAAAAGTGCACTGAAGCGTGACTACAAAAACCCAGTTAGCGCAGCACGCTTTTACAAAAAAGTTAAATATGGCACGGGTGTTGTTAATATAATTACGGTAAACTCAACGGATGTGGCAGAAGGCGGTGGCAAGAATGAGTAAGCCAGTGCCTCCTCACTCCTGCGGTCCTGCCAGCCTGCCAGCCTGCCACTTGCCTGCACACACGTGTGCGTCTGTACATACCTACATGCGAGTGTGATGGTTGCATTGCTAAATTTAGAGGTGGTTCCGTAGCGCTGAGCGCGCAGAGCGCATACGTGAACTACTCACGGCGGTGAGCTCACGTCTCACATTTATACGTGTACCGCGTGTCGTGTTCAGTTCCAGTCATTCAAATAGTGCCCTTAAGGATCATGAGCGGAGTCGCCGACGACCAAGTGACAAGTAAGTCTGTCGAGTTACGTCAACTGAGCTTACATCACCGGCTTTGAAAGGTTCTCTTCTTTCGAGTTAAAACGAAATTCGGCCAAAACGAAAATATAATTTTAAAACTTATATAAATATACTTCTATCCGTTAGCACGTTATAGTGATATTCGTGTATGTTAACGCTTATATCAGTTTAATATAAACTTGAGTTTATTTAGTTTTTTCGTTCGACCGATACGACCTTATCGTGCGGCAATCGCACAGCATATACAAATAAATATTTTTCTGCAATGTCTCGTAAGCAAATTCCAGTCGAGCTGTGACAGAAGCAAGCGAGCATTACTTACTCGCGAGAACGAACAGTTTACGCCGTTTACCTCGTTGTTAACATTAAGAAGTAATTACTTTTGTTGATCGTGTTTAGATCGTTTGTTCGTTTAAGAGCTAAATGTAAAATGCCAGACATATTAGGCACAAGCGGTGACGTCGGGTGAGGGCGGGCTCGCGGCAGATCGATAATCCACGCGCGCCGCTGTGCGACTCACAGACACACCGTCTCCACTCTCCACTCTCCTAGCCCTGGCGAGACACTATCAATACAGCGACCTATTTGTTTCTTAATTTGTACAGTTTGTCGTGCCTTAGAAAGTCTACACTAAAATTGTACTCGTAACTTTTTTATAATTCCTACAATACTCGTAATTCATGAACAACTTAATATATTGGGGTACATAAACAAAGGGCAGATGGTGTTGGCAGAGTTTCAAATGACTCATAGGAAAATTTTATTGTAGGTTTTATCATTTGCGCGAGTGGCGACTTGCGGCGAGGGTTGCAATAGCACTGTATTATTATATCAATTGGTAATCACAATTTCGGTATGTCGGAATACGAGACGTGAGAATTATTATTTTCATTAAAAAAGGCACAATTTATAAGTAGTCAATGGCAAGGAGCAAGTAAGAGTCTAATCGTCCCGTACTAAATACTTATGACAGCATCATAAGATTTGCGTACTTTGTCTTTGAAATGTATGCAAGAGCCGAGTGACTCATTCAAAGATGTGTACAACGTACAAGTTTGTTGGCTTAACTTGAGTATCTATCTAGCGTAACAAGCTTATCTTTATTTCTCGTGCCTATCGTATGACACTATGTTTACTATGACAATGTATATTTTGTCGGACAAACAGAATATTATAACATACAAATCCTGCATCTTTGAAAACATCTTGCAGAGAATCTCGAGCTCTAAGGTTATAAATATTTGTCACGGCTCTTTCTTGGAGAATAAATTTTGAATTGATATCTGAAGCACTGCCCCATAGCAGTATTCCATAAGATAAAATACTATGAAAATAGCTACAGTAGAGTAGCCAGGCAGTTTCAACGTCCATCATTTGTCTTATTTTTTAAATTGCGAACGCGGCAGTAAACTCCAGTGGAAAACTAATCTGGAAGCACTTGCGGATAAACTCAGAAAATAGCTGATTCCCGACACATTAAGAGTTTCACCTTTATTACTAGATTAAAATTATGTTTTTTTACATTTGGTAAAGCAAACTCAATACGTTTAGTTTTTTTAGCATTTAACATTAAATGATTAACATCAAACCAACGAAGAATATGCGATAAATAAATAACCTTAAATATTAAAGACATATAATCCGCCAAAAGTACAATACACAGTACACATATTACGCGCGAATTTTCCCAGTTACAGTCGTAATAGCATCTACCATATAGTGTGATAGACATGTAGCTTTAATTTTATTACTAGATTTCATTTTTGCCCTTATTTACATTGATTTAGCCTGGATACATACCTTTTTAAATATTGTAGATTTTTTTAAACTTTTAACTCGAACGCCGGATCCGCATTTCATTACCTCATATTGTATATATATATAAACTCTTTTTCTTCTTTGCCATATATATGTATGTGTGTGTGGCAAAGAAGAAAAAGCGTTTTATACGATATCAAGGCGTTTTTGGCGTGGATAAATTGATGTGTATTTCTATGTTTTCATTTTTTTATTGATTTCTGTTATTAAAATTAATTTTCAAAATATTATTTCTGGCTTTATTTTTATAATCACTCACACAAATGGAAAGCTTCGCGTCTGTGATAATATTAGTCATCTACTAAATGAGCTATAAAAGGCTCGAGGTCGTCACGGCTGTCGAAGAAGGCGGTAGTAGGTAGTACGACAGGAGGATACGTATGAACGTATACAAGGAGGTAGCTAGGTACTAACTAGCTACCAATCGTTATCGTACTCATTTGCCCTATCCCAATACGTTTCCAATACGTTTAATGAGGATTTTGTTTATCCGTACTGTTATATAGAAAAAACATTATAAAATAATCGTTCATTTTAATGACATTACTTAATAAACAACTTGCACATTCTTAATCGTCAAATAAATTTTAAGCAAAAAATCATTTTTAGAAAAAGCTTTTATTTAAACGCCCTAAAAAGGAAAAAATAAAAGTAGCCTTTTAAATTTTAACTATCAACTCATAACCTCATTCATTGTACACAATTTATATGACCATAAAAGCTCGTCGCGCGATTTACTTGTGTAACTAAACTAGTGCTAATATAATTATATAAAATCTGCTAAGTTTCAATTTAATTAAATATTGATTAACGCGGCAAGCTAGGTTTCTCACACTAGATGTCACATTATTTTTCTAATTATTCTCGACAAGCCCTTTCATTTGATACCCGTATTGCAGATGTGCATAAATAATAACTATTCCGCCATATTAGATTTAGAAAAACGTCACATTTTTCGAGTTACTCTCAACGAGCCCTTTCAATAGATATCCATATTGTAGAAGTAGACCTAAAAATAACTATTCGGCTATCTTGAATGATCCGCCATATTGGATTTAGAATGACGTTAGATTATTTTTCGAGTTGCTCTCAACGAGCCCATCCAAGATTGGATGGTCCCCCATATTGGATTTAGAATCACGTCATATTATTTCCCAAGTTGCTCTCAAGAAGCCCTTTCATTTGATATTCATATTATAGAAGTGCATTAAATATAACTATTCCGCCATCTTAGATGGTCTGCCTTATTAGATTTAGAATGACATCACATCATTTTTTAAGTTGCTCTTAAGAAGCCCTTTCATTTGATACCCGTAATGTACAAGTGCATCAGAAATAACTATTCGGTTACTTTAGATGGTCAGCCATATTGGATTTAGAATGACGTCACATATTTTATCGTGCATTGTCATCCAAAGTAAAAGTGTATACAAAATTTCAGCTCAATCGGTTGAAGATATCTACTTCAAAATTGAGCTCCAAAATTTCACCCGAATCCACATACATACATTGCAAGTTAAATAAAAGCTTTTAACTTTTAATTATGAAAATTCCAAAATGTTTTCTCGGAAGTATATTAAATAGCTTTCATACAGTACCCATTGAAGCTGTACTTGAACTTAGTGTCATTGGTGAGATCAGATGGTTGCAAGTGGACTGGGTGTATCCTTGAACTCGCGCGCCGTGTCGAGTTGTTCCATGAGTCACTCTCGGCACTTCCTACTTATTTATTGTTACAAATACATATCTGAAACCGTATCGTATCTGATACAGTATCGTGCGCCTCATTAGGTATGTCCAGGCTAGTTGTGCAACGCGACTCTCATTTGTGCATCGTCTGTGGTCTTACCTACGCTACTGATAAACACTATTTATGCATGATAACATAACATGTTCTAAGTAAATAAAAAAAGTATGATACGGTGACGGGAATGTTTTGGCTTGATACTTGGCTAATTTGCTATGTGCCTGATTTTGATCATATACCTATAGATAATGTTTAAATATAATGACAGTATACATAGTCTGCGCCGGTACTGCCTGCGAGCGAAGAATGAGAGGTGTGTGTTGTGCGGTGGTGGTGGTGGTGGTGGTTCCGGATGAATGCGAGGTCCGAGGTGTGGAAGGTGCGCAGTGTGGGCGCCAGCGACGCGCATGCGCGGTGTCGAGTGGCGTGTGAGGAGGGGGGGGACGCTGCGCCGCGGCCGCCAGTATCGACGCGAGTGTCGGGCGCGGCGCGCGCACTGTCCGCCGCTTCCGGTTTATTTCTATATTACGTAAAGCAGCAGGATGGCGGACTCCGGACCCTCCCTCTGCAGCGTGCTCGACCCGCGTAAGTGCCGGCGCAGGCTTCGCTTGGCGCGCTTGTTCCTCCTGTCGCCACTAACCCGCTAACGCGCAGCCCTCTCTTGCAGATGCTTGGTTCGACCCGCAGAGGCTGCACCCCGAAGGTGAGTGAAGGCGAGCGGCGGGCACCCCGGTGTACGTGTACGAGTCGACCTCAGCGGTCGTTCTAATTGCATCGCTAACTTCACTTTTATCTGTCGCTCGTCACAGCGAACGCTAATTAATCGCCGTGCATCTTGTGTTACTAACATACGTTATAGGTACAACATTTCGTAATGCACTACCCAAATTTTATTTTATGTCAATAACCTAACAATTTAACACGAACCGATAGTGCCGATCTGTACAGTAGGTAGTTATCTCTGGGTTATCTCTGTATTAACTCTGGGAAGACTGATAGCATCTCCGGGCTCCGGCAGTCGTGGAGTGACCGACTGGCAGGCGCGGCTGCGGACGCCCGTCACTCCGCGTGCCATCTGCCAAGATTAAATTAGCATCATTTTTAGCGACACTGAAGTCTGCCTGTATGGAGTTCATCGTGATGGGTTGCTTGGTTCAACTCACTGAGGCTTCCTACAGTAGGCATATTGCAGTTTTTGTTTTCCGGCTTCTAACATTACGGAAATGTGATATGTTACTTGTTGGTCGGCTGCCTCGTTTTATGTCAATTTGGTCGTTGGTGGGTGGCAATAAGAGTCGTTATTCTGCGGCAGACTTGCTGCTGTCACAACAATATGTTCATTGTTTTATTATAAAGTAACGATATAGATATCAGATACTTTTTGTGACTTCTTTACTTAGCGTCGACAACAAATGCTACCTTTTTCTTGAAAATTTACAAGCACCACGAACGTGTGAATGTAGACGGTTGTACGTTTGATTCCCGTGAGCCAAAGCGCGGCGTTGAATTCCGCTACCTAATACGCAAGCCCTCAAGAATTCGGGGGAAACTGACCAAATGAGAACAATATGTCTTATAAATAGGTTTCCAGCTTCTCTCTGCCTACCCACTATCCTGTCAAAGTTGTCGATGTGATCCTAAAAAGGTAATAAATTGTTTTTTTTTCAATTTTTGGAGATTAAATATAGAGCTATGTAAATATGTCTATACTTATCAAAAATTACGTTAATTGTTATTTAAGTATCTTTAAAGTAGTCAAGATATTTGCTACTTTAATTTGTTATTTAAGTGTCCTTATACATTCAAATATCTACCTTTGTAAATTGTAATTTAAGAAGGATCGATGTCTTAACATAGATCTATATATTAAAGTTAATATAAATGCTATACAAGTATCGATGGCTCGGGAGCTAGGGAGTGCCGTTCCCCCTTTCCGTTCCGATACCCATACCACTGATTATATCATTTAGAGGTAGACTATAAAATCCCAAAGTCATTTTATCTTTTTTATCTATCTTATATATATAAAATCGAAAGGTCATTCACTCATCACGAAATCTCAGAAACTACATGTGCTCGCTAAGACGGGAATTTGTAATATTCGACTTCTAAGGGGTTGTTTTTGGGGTTGAAAGTTTGTATGAAACTTCGTTACTAATGACATTTGTCTTTGTCATTCGTTTCTAAATGCTAGGAGTCTCAAATTTTGCATAGACGTCACTAGGACGTAGTCATGGAGATAGAAATTAACAATAACATAGTTCACGCGAGTGAAACCGCGAGAGGGCCGCTAGTTTTCTATATTGTTAGCGTACTCGTGTAAAAGTGGGTAGATTTAGGTGAAAAAACAATAAAAGCAGTGGAAGCATTTATTGAGTGTTACAACCTTTATCCGAGTACGTTAAAAACATATAGACGGTATGTATTTTTATCGTGTTATTTTAAAGACGCAAACCGCTTCCGATTTCTAACAATATATTAATACATGGAGCAAAAACTTTGTACTCCTAATAATAATTTTAGTAGGTGTCAATTCTTGGGGTGGTATATTTAAGCATTCTCAAAAACGAAACCTTCAATTGTTTTACAATTTATAATATCCCAAAAATTCTGAACAGGATATTGTTTTGAAATTTACCAATACATGATTGGAAAGAACTCATCACCAACTCATTACGCTGCATAACTACACTAAGGCTACATTTCCATTTCCCCCGTAGTTTAGCCGAGTTCTTAGAGCTCGTCATCGGATACCCCAGATTTTAAATTTTTGGATATCTAAAGAATAATAAAATAAATTTTGCATTTTTCATTTGATGACTAGTGAGAGAGTCTTCGTGGGTGGAACGTGAAGAATTTTTCTTTCCTAAGTATGGAATAACAATGTTAAAAATTACTAGAATCTTTCTAAAAAAAACGTAGAAACATATTATAATAATGAAGGAATAATTGCAGATATTAACGTCTAGACGACAAGTTATCTTGTATTGTATGAGATCGACAGACGACAGACAATCCACTTGATAAAATTTATGCAAGCTTAAGTTTTGTTTATAGTTACCAGTTACACCCAATATTCTTTTTTTGTGAATAATGCACAAAAAATATAGTCAATCCAGATAAGTTTGACAGATACGTACGGTTCGTACATATTTTGGACTATATTTTAAAAATTTTGCCATAAAAGCAAATTGGTAGAGTATTTTTGTGTTATTAATGCTCTTATAATATTTTTCATACATAGACATTCACATAAACCTTTTAAAATACATCAGTAAAGAAGAAGACTTGAATTTTGTAGTCCAGTCCAGTCAAAGTTGCCCCACGAAAATTTACTAACTATCTTTGACACAAAGAACAAGAAAAAAGTATTCGTAATATTCTTATTAATCTAGGTAATATTAAAAAAAATAATAATCAGTCTAGACTCTAGAATGTTTCATATTTGTATACTATATTTTTTAATCAGCATTAAAAAGTCCATAAATATATGTTTAATAGAAAACTTTTAGTCCAATTACAAAAAGAATAGTTTAATCAAACAAAAATATTGTAAGGACTTGAGTATTAATTGTTTATTAGCAAGAAAATAAATGTATCGAAAATAGTTGGAGGTCCCACACACTCGCGTTGCGTCAGTTAACAGTTTAGTAAACTATTATAGGTAATTGACAGAACAGTACTAAAAGTCTGTGTTATCTGGCGTGGCTCGCGGTGCGGTGCGTCCCAGGACTGCCAGGCGCCGAGCGATATTTTTATCGCGCGCATCTCATTGTGACTCGCGCTTGTCTGTAACTGGGATTGTAAACGGGATTGACAACTGTTTCCCATGGTTGTGCGCTCGTGTCGGTCACTGCTGCTGTGCCTATTTAAACATTTCTATATATATATTGCGTAGACGCTAACCTCGTATATTCGCCGCAAACTGCTGCCGTATTTTGTTTTGTTTTTATTAATATCATATTTTTTTTCATTGTTTGGCTATAGATAGATAATTAAAAATTGTTTCCCTTTCTAAATAATAAAAATCAACGTTATAAAAACAGAAAAAAACAACCTTAATTTTCCAAATATTCCGCACGATAGATTCTCAATGAACTTAAAATTGCAGGAAACAAGTGTTAAAATAGATTTAAAAATGACTGAACTGAAAAATAGTTTCGTGAAACATCACTCGCTAAAGCGGGCGAAGGCAGTCGCTTCATGAATGTAGGCTACGCGCTACGAGTACGTGCAGGGTCGGCATCGATCCGTCCGCGGCCTTTTGAAACTACTTTCAGATAGTTACTAATGTTATGTATTTATTATTTAAACTAAATGTAACTAACTCGCAATTCATAAACGAAAATAACCTTAGGAAATCAACCTTTTAAAGAGCAAACAAAATTCAGATATAAAAAAAATGAAGTCAATTTAAAGGAAGTTGTTTTCTTTAGTCGACGTTCATATGAAAGTTTGAAATGTCAAATGCAAAACGGCCACGTTGTGCAGCTTAATGAGAGACAAACAAGACGTTCATGTGTTTGTTTAAAGAGCTAAGTTTTACATGCAGTAGGTACCTATACTTTATACTATTGTTTTAATTTCAAATATGACAAAAGTATCTAAAATAATTGTATTTCATATTCTAAATAAGTTTTAAATTGCAAACATGATTTAAAAGTAGATACATATTGCTCCGTAATCTAAGTACAAAATGTATCCCCTTGCCTATCCCTAGTACCGGTTGTTTGTTGACATACGAGCATACACAGAGCATACGACTTGCCGACGTTTATTCTATTAAGTAAAGTTATAGAAAACTAGTTTTGTTCCATTCGCTTAGAATGTTACACTAAAACTAAATACGCACTTATTTAATAATTTCATAATATACCACCTCGGTACAGTGTGAGCGGACCCTTGCTGCAGGCTGTAAGGTCTCTCTTGGTTGTTTAACTTGTATTTGGATAGCTGTCTCCAAGGAGTGAAACAAAGTGATATGGGAGTGAAAGTAGGTGACTCGAATGTGAATGCTTTGCGCAGATGATGCAGTGCTCGTTGCATCATCAGAATGCGAGTTGCAGGCATTGGTCACCACTCGGAAAGAAGGGTGTGAAAATAATGGTCTAAGCCTGAATGCGAGTAAGAGAAATGTCCTGGTATATGAAAGTAATGAAGAGAGGACGGAATGCAATGTCAGTGTGGTAAGATATTACAACAAGAGAATGAGGTGGTATATTTGGGAAGTACGTTCAGTAGAGATGGAAGATACGAGATAGATGTGGAAAAGGCGTATTGCTGCCGGTAACAAGGTTAACGGAGCCTTAGCTGCTTTGATGAGACGGCGAAACGTCAGCACAGCTGCGCGTTTGGCCGTACGTAACGTAACGTGGGTATTACAGAAGAAGAAAGGAAGAAAGATGAATGCCGTCGAGGTGCGATCTCTTCGTAGGATATGCGGAGTTGGCTTAACTGATCGAATCCGCAATGAAGAGATACACAGAATGGCAGATACTAGCGAGAATGTCACGGTGAGAATGAAGAAAATGGCAAAAAAGATTTATGATGGAAAAGTGAGTGGTAAGAGAGATAGGGGGAGACCTCGGTGGATCTTCGAAAACACAGTATCAAAGATACTGGAGGAAGGTCACATAAAAAGCATTAGGGCCCCCGAAGTGGCATGTATGAAGAGGTTGATGACAGTGGACGAGGCGAAAGAGGTATGTGGAGACCGTAGCGTTTGGCACTCCGTTCTCTCTGACAACCCTGCTAGGGAAAAAGCGTGAAGTTAAGTTAAAAGCAAAATAAAATAAAAGTTAAAGAGAAAAACCCAACAAGCAATTTTAACCGATTTAAAAAAAAGGGGTGCTCAATTCGTGTAGTAAATCAAACAGGCTTAGTAATTTGATTTTGCAGTAAGGTTGTTGTAGCATTAGTTTGACACTGTGTTCTCGGCCGAGAAGCATCCTTGTAAGATCTACCCATCACTTATAATCGTAAAATAAATTATTTTGAAGTTATAGCATTAGCTTGACACCGATTTCAGAATTATAAAATCTTTCTTTAATTTTTTTTAACAAAATCTAAGTACCTACTATTGCTTTATATTTTACACATTTATTTTATTCTTTTTAGTTTATTGTTTAAAGTCGGTTTCTTTTTTGTTAAAAAAATATTTTTAATTTTGTTAAAAGTTGTGTATCTAATACCTACTGAACAACTAATATGATAAATACAAACAAGTAGTAATTTTGATTTTTTATTTGATGCGTCCAGGGATACCGGCAGGTACTTTCAGTTTCCGTAATGTGAGAGCTAACAACCGGTTTGCAGCAGTAGCGGCGTTAGGGTAGGGCGAGGCTGGGCGACCGCCCAGGGCGCTTTGCGCAAGATGTCTCCTCGCTGCAGTGGCGTAGCTAGGGTATTTGCTGCCCGGTGCGGCTTAGTGGGCTTGATGCCCTTTAAAATGGTCTAAGATCTAAAAAAAAACAAAGTGATCGTCGACTTTGATACCTAAAAAAAAAATCAAAGTGATCGTCGACTTTGATGCCCCTTAAAATAGTCGAAGATCTAAAAAAAAAACAAAGTGATCTTAAATAATAAAAGAGTTCGCAGATAGAAAAGCTATAAGAAGTGAAATTTTATTAGTTTTTTTTAATTATTTTTTTTAAATAGATGGTTATTTCGTTGTACCCATTCCCTTTTTTGTATGTTATTGAATTGTAGTTAGGGGGCGCCGAAAAAATTTCGCCCAGGGCGCCGGTAAACGTACTTGACGAGCGTTACTAATATTACTTTCAAAAACTAAAAACGATTCTTTTAAAACTAAGCCATTAACACTTTATATTTTAACAAAATAATGAATTACTAGGTGATGTGATGTGATGTGAACGTTATCTGTCTGATATGAAAACGCGCTTTGTACGAATGTTCACCTTTACTGGTACTCGTATCGCCGAGTTACGTAACGGTAACGCGACCAGCGCGTCTCTTCCTTCACGCGTGTCTCGTGGCGCGCGGGCCCGCGGTGACGTGTAGAAAGGCGACGGCGTGGCGGCTCCGGCACACCGCCTCACTCTGCCGCCATGGCGCGCCCCAAGCAGTCGCCTCGCCACGCAGCCTCCTACGTCGAACTGCCGCCGCGAGGACCAGGTATTTACTGCTTCTCACCACATCTATTATCAATGAAAATTATCTTCAAATGTTTTATTATGCCTTTCGAGGCTACCTGCTTCATCGTGTCCAAAGCGGGGCAGCTTACGGCAACCGAGGATCTGCTAACGTGGACGAGACAACATATTGTTGCAAGTCATTATTTGTGTGAATCGTAATGTCTTCAAATTTTAATGATACAGTATGATAACCGTAGTCATGGGTTTTAATAATAACAAGCCTTTATTCAGTGTCTTGGAGTTTTTAAAATACAGTTGTATGTATATGTTACATACATTCAACATATACTCTAACTCACCATAGGCCTCCCCCAATTTCTTCCAGCGTCTCTTAATCATGGCTTAATTTAAGCCATATCGAATGTAATGTGCATTTCTGAGGCTGGGACAGAGTGCATCTGTAAATTCGTTTTTATTTCATTTTATTAAAATCTTTTACTTTCTTTATTCTACAAATATTAATTGAAGTAAACTTTCACATTATTACAGTGTATCACGAAGAAGATTTCAACTAAAAATGTTTTTCATTTATATTTAATTATCATACTTGTAGCGTATAAGCAATTCCTTATACAATAGTAGTTATAGAACATCGACGTTTTGGGCGATGACATGTCCGCAACATGTATGGACATACACTTAAATCGATAACTTAGTAGATCGTGAATGAACGAACTGAGTGTTTTCCGCTCTATTTGCATTCTGTCGACAGAGAAAAGTAATATATTGTACATCTTTTATAAAAATTACATTTGAAAATGGATACATCGGTCTGACTTTCGAATTAATATGGCTAATATTACAGTACGATCGACGAGTCGTCCGTACTGTAAATAAGCTTATATCATATTATTTTCATGTGATATTCTAGTGGAGTCGCTGATCTACTGGCGGTCGGCGGCGCGGTCGGGCGCGGCGCTGGGCGCGGGCCTGGCGCTGCTGGTGGCGCTCGCGTGCTGCTCCGTGGTGTCCGTGCTGGCGTATAGCTCGCTACTGGCCCTGTCCGTGGCTGTGGCTTTCCGCATATACAAGAACGTTCTGCAAGCAGTCCAGAAGACCAACGAGGGGCATCCCTTCAAGTACGTTATTGCACACTTGCACACCTTGTACCTCGCTGGGTACTGGCTAGACTAAGTCTAATGTAATGAATGAACACTTGTGTTTGTTCAGTCGTCGCCCGTATACACGGTCATTTCAAAAGGTAATAGTTTCTTTATCATCCATACCCATATTATAAATTCGAAAGTAACTCTGTCTGTCTGTCTGTCTTTTACGCAATCAGGGTCAAACCGCTAATTTAATTGTGATAAAATACTCATATAGAGATACTTGGGGGTCCCGGGATGAACATAGGATACTTTTTTTTCTCATATTTGTAATATTTTCGATATATATCAATATATTAAAATACATTTTAATTTGATATGCTATTTATTTCGCCATGTTAATAACGATGGTCGCTACGCGTTGCTAAGCAACGGCTTGCAAAGTTTGTTGTTGTAAGAAAACGTCACCCAAAGTAGGTTTGCTTAATGCATACATGGCGCGCGCCGATATGGATTTGTATACATTAACAAAAATTAGATGATTTCTATAATTTGATATTCATCCTTATGAAAATAAATATAATAGTCACTTTTAGCATTTCATCTAAATTGAAATTATAGTTTACTGTACAACATTCTAATAATCAATTCAGATGTCACTGATTCCAAATGACCTAGCCTACGGGCGGCACAGTATGACCGACGCGAACGGGCAGATGACTTTGATGATTTTGTAAATTTTTATATATTTTCGAATTACTATTATTTTTTATGTAATTATTTGCTACTTATAAATAATTTATCTCAGTTCGGTTATCTATACCGATGTTATACACTTAAAATATCGTAATTTTAATCATTTGGGATTTTATTTAATATTGTTCGCAAAAATTAATAATTATTTAATATAGAAAAATGTTTAGTACGCGCGCACGGCAAACTTTAGGTACTTTTTCTAATATTAAGAATTTCTTTTAGTGACTTTTACTTCTTTTGTTTGTTCATTTCGGTTACTCAGATATTTTATCTAATAATAAATCTCCACTTATTATTATTTTTTAAGTTATTTTAATTATTTAGGCTTATATTTTCGCGGGCGTAGTCGCGTCCGGGCCCACTAGTTGATATATAAAAATATTTCTTTTTGATGTTAATATTATAAAAATACCTTTAATATGGCGTTAGGTACCAACAATTAGATAAGGTTTATGAATTATTTGTTTAAATATAAAAATTATGTTCACGCTGTATCCCGCACCCAGCAGGGTATGCAGAGGGAACCTAGTGTTCAGAAACTCCGTTCCCCACTCCCCACGTACTGCCGAATTTTTTGATGCATTGCAAGTTAAGTGGAGGAACTCAACGCTGGACTTTTTGCCTTGTTGCCGGAGTGAAGAAATGAAAATATTAAGTAATAATTATTCGTTCCCTCGAGTGGGAATCTTACCTACAACCGTCGCGTGACAGTCACACGCCCCTTGCATTGCACCTGCTGCGCCACGACGGCGTTGCTCAGGTTACTATATATTTGTACTTAGTTCTTAAACACAAATTGGAAACTATTTAAAATATAAGTATCTAATCTACCTGTAATATTGTTTTTTTTGTGATGAACTATTTATTTTACTATCTTTGTAGTCATATTAAGCTGTTCGGCGGCCTCTATAATTATTTAATACATATGTATTATATAATGATAAATATGTGATGATTTTCAGATGGCTGCTGGAGAAAGACATCAGCGTGCCGGCGGAGCGCGCACAGTCGCTGGCGGCCGCCGCCACCGCGCACCTCAACGCCGCGCTCGCTGAGCTACGCAGGTAGGCAAAGGGACAGGGCAAGGGGTGTTAAGACGCTCCGTTTTGAGGCATTGCGTTTTGGGCGACGGAATTCAACCTAACAAAGAGTTTCAATAAAAAGTCGTTACCATTTGGTTAATGAATACTGAATATTAACTGTTGGTTCACAAATAAATCTCACACTATGTACGAGTACAATGCTTGCAGGCTGTTCCTGGTGGAGGACCTGGTGGACTCGCTGAAGTTCGGCGTGCTACTGTGGTGCCTCACGTACGTCGGCGCCTGCTTCAACGGCATCACGCTCATCATACTTGGTGAGTACTTTACACCGTTGTTTAAATCTATATGCGGGCTACAGCGTTAGGAAAATTTATAATATCGGGAGTGGAACTCACGTTCACATTCTATACCCAAATTGAAAAGCTCACTGCCAATTCATTTATAAATTCTTAACGAACTTCGTCGATCTTTAGTGGGGGAATTATATTTTAAAAATATTAATATTATAGATATTTAAATAGATTGATTTTTACAAACTCTCTTTCAAAGCAGCATATTAATATGACTTTATATAGAGATTTTGAACTAGTTTCAATCGTTAAATAAAATATAAGTTTCAATCGTAAAATAAAAAAGTTTTTAAAGATTGAAACTTATGTTTTTGTCAACTGCACTACAATGGCGTTAAAATACATAATACTTTAAATTTTAAAAATAATAATACAATTATGAAATTAATTGATTCTAAACTGAGATTGAATTTTATTTGTTTGCTGTGTTCTCTGACAGTTCACACTTGACTTTCAGTTGAAAGTAGGCCATTGTAGATCAGAGCAGGTCATTGCTCGTAACTGTTGTTCTCAATACGATCTCGCTCAATCTCGATTAGAATGAAAACATATTTTGTAACCTTAAAGCGTTTTTCTGACATTGACATTTACATATATTGTTGCCTGGTGCGACCTGGTGCGACCTGGTGCGCCGCGCAGTGATTGTTGACATAACTATTAGCCCAACATCCAAAGCAATTAACAAAGCTGAAATTTTGAGGACTATTAGTCTAATATGTAGTTAAGACAGTATGCCTACTCACTAACTTGAAAGTAGGGCCCTTTCAGAGGTTGCCCCAAATGACGGTATATCTCTGTCTGGGAGGACGATTGAGCCATTGATTTGGTCTGGGTGCCTATGAGGGTCTTGAAGTAGTCCGTAATCAATATATTTAAAATTAAATCTTGATAGTTTAACGTCATTTGCCCCAATTTTACCCAACGTTTTTCAACCTTTAGGACGTTTGGCAAGAGTAAAGAACCAGTTAAGGGTCTGGTAGTAATAAATATACTTTTTTTACATTATTCTTAAAAATTTAAATACGATAAATATTTAAAAACGAGCGTTTCTATTTTGAAGTAGCTGGACGCGTACCTTAATTCGGTGCTATCTCTGAAAGGTCCCCACTTTCAAGCCAGAGAGTATGCATACAGTTTTATTTATTTAATTTTACATATTAGACTATAAACCTCAAAATTTAAACTTTGCTATAATAACGTAGGTCTGGGGGCCCTGGGATCTCGGTCTATATCCCACATAATGACAACCTCGTGAAGGCCGAAAAAGAGAAATATCTAAATATTTAAACGTAGCCCATAAGATTACCGCCATATGGGATGTTAACAGCTTAATACCGAAAAGTCTCGACCAACGTCTTAAGAGGTTATCGCTTAGCTGTTGGGTCAAAAACCGGATGCAGACGACAATTTTACTTGAGATGGCGTGTATTGTGAGCAGGTTCCTCTCTCTGGCTTGGACCCTTGTCCTACCTTCGGAAGAGTGTTTTTTTTATATTCTTAAATGTATTTTTATAACAATTAATATATAAAAATGAAAAATGTATTTCTCTTAAGTAATAAAAGTATATATTGTATATAATATAATAAATGTTTTATTTACAAGAGGCGGCGTAGTACAATATGATATGTATATGTTTCAGCGTGGATAGCGTTGTTCACATTGCCCAAGGCGTACGAGATGAACAAGGCGCAAGTCGACGGCAACCTGGAGCTCGCGCGCGCCAAGATCAACGAGATAACCGCCAAGTATGTGCTAACATAATAACACACCTTACGTCATTTTTTGTCTCTCCCCCGTTCTTATCATGTTTAGTCACATTTTTGAGACTTAATTTTACCTAGAAGAGAGTAATCAATAATTATGCTTGAGGCCGCTGTAGTGGAATGCACAGCACCTGACTGGTTGTGGGTCCGACTCATACTCCAGGAAGTAATTATTTTCTTATCATCGCTCTGGTAACTAGATTAAGCGCAGCGTTAAGTTCTGACCACGTAAGTAAAGAACTTGATCGGTTTCCAAGAGGTGTGAATTCTAATCCTGCTACGTTCAAATAAAAAAATGTTTATAGACACTAAAAATGTTAAAGAATAGCTACGAGTCTTTATCTATACTAGAGCCAATGTTTTAATTGAGATAATTTTTAGTAGTCCACTAGTTTTCTAGTCATGCCCCAGGCCTTACTCCCAAAGCGGTGAATGGTTCGCAAAACTATTTAAATATATGTATTTGTTCAAATATATAATATGCATTTGATGTAATTATTAAAGGACCATTCATTTAAAGCTATGCTTGAGCCTAAGATTTTATTCATATATTAATTTGGAAATATATTTTATATATGAAATTAAATGGGTTAATCTGGGGGTCGCTGAAAAAGTATTTTGCCCCGGGCGCGAGTTAAGCTCGCTACTCCACTGCAGACTATCGCCAACGACTTCCTAATTGGTTGGTAGAATGTTTCCAACCATCTTCTCTATTGAAGTTAGAATGTTATTATTTCAATAACCTCGCAGATCATTCTATAAATAATCTGTTCTCCTTAGCCGATTTTTATAAAATTTGAAATTTAGACTCTTAAAAATATTTCATTGAACACATGTTTCATGGTTTATTAGAATTCACCCCTAAATACGCAAGCGAAGCTGCGCGCGTCCGCTAGTATAGTATGTATATGCCTGCACACTGTAAAGGAATATGACTTTTCACTGGTCTCAAGAGAGCCAGTGCTTACTTTCTTGTTAGGCTTGAACATAGTTTGTATGGAAGCTCTTCTTAAGATTTTGCTAATTTATCTGTTCCTTCATTCACATATGGTAGAAGTGCTGACTGTCTCTCTACTCTGAATGGCATGTCTCTTGAAAATGTTTGTGGGGCAACTTGTTTGATGGAAGGCATTCTGCAGCCGACGAAGCTTGCCCTCCTTGTGTTCAGCGTCGCAGAGATAACGGGCTCCTTGAAACAAAAATTTGCCAAAGATAATTGTGTAGGGTGGTGGCGAGATTCACCATTGAGGTATCTATTGGAATGAATGGTGTTCCTACGGTGTGGTTTACTGGTCCATTAGGATTTTTTATGACTTAACATTAAAAATGGCTAAGAAATTACTTTCCTGTAATTCTACTCTAATTTGAATTTGATTTCGAAAAATATATAATATCTCAAACATACGCGGATAATCCAGTTAAACAGTTTAACATATGATAATTACAAGATATTTAATAATTTCGTAATAAAACGGATAAAACTCTTTTCTTAAACAAAGCGATATTTTATTGTGTTTAAGTATTTCAAATAAGATTTGGTATTTACAGAGTGCGAGCGGCCGTCCCCATCGGCAGGAAGGTGGAGAGCGAGAAGGACAAGTAGTGTGCGAGGCGAGACGGCACACACACTCAGCGACACTACCACGCAGTTGTTTTAGCGCTCACCGTTTGTTATATTTATTATTAATACGTATTTAATGAACATACAACATACACATTTACGTGTAAAGCTTTATGAGACGAGTCTCGCGGAGATTATTGTATTTGCTTTTTTGAAATTTTAAATTAAAATACTGTCGAACCAAATTGTTGTGTTGTTTTATTTTTTATTAAGCTGATTCGTCGTGTAATCAGAGATCGTATGTATTTTTATATTATTACAGCTATTGATACTGAAAATGCCTAGTATTTTGTCTTTGAAATAATTTATTCTACAATATCTTTTTGTCATCTAGTTCTATTGTGGTAAGATAGTATAATGATACTTCTAAGAGTATGTCTATTGTAGATTAAATAATAATAAAATAATGCTACTTTTATTTAATGCTCGAACACATTTTTATTATTATGAACTATCGTTATTGTATTAATTATTATTTAAATTTAAATGCATACATTTTGTAAAGCTTTTTTGGATGTTTAATAAAAATCGAATTAATAAAGCTTTATGTTCTCCAAAAGTATTCTTTTTAATTTGAGATTTTCCTTAAAAGGTACAGAACCCTAAAAACTTAGGCATTGATTGCTAAATCTACTGTTCTATTTTATTTCGCCCCCGCATCGCCTTTTCATCTCCACCTCGTCCCCGAGGAAATAAAATATATAAATTATATCCTCAAATAATAAAATAATAATGACAGGACAAAATGACCCAGCGGCAGTTCTAAGTAAATCATATTTTTTTCACAAAGTATGACTGCTATAAAATTAATTATATTTCTCATTAAATAAATGTGTAAAAGTTACATACAATCAAACTTCCGTATGGGACAAAACTGGGACGGCGGCGGCGCTTCTAGTATTAAACAAGAACATGTCACTGAATTGTCAGTTATGTCAGTCTAAATTAATTTAATGTACAAGATCAAATCCTATAAACATTTATAGGCAATAAAATGCTTAATACGGTACGTTGTACGTTACCTACACATGTTGCTATACACTTGAGTTTTACAAATTTGTTATATTTAATATGGCACCCAATAAGTATTACATGTGAAACACCCTAAATATCCATTGCGCACTGTACTATATAAAATGTTGAGTTCCTAAAATTAATGTAAGGTTTGCCATTATTATAGCAGCACAAAACGTTGAAATATTATAAGATAGTATGTATGTTTACACGCGCATGCCTGTCATCATGATGGTTTCTTTTATTTAAAAATTTGTCCATTACCTCGCTTTTTTAAGTTATAGTATAGATAGCTAAATAATATGTGCGAAACATATATAATTTTGGTAGGTATTAACGAATATAAGAGCACACTCAAAAAATAAACTTTTTTTTAACCGACTTCTGTAAGAAAAGGAAACCTCCATTGATAACCATCAATTCGACTGTATTTTTTTTTTTATTTTACTTTTTTATGTTTGTTACCTCATAACTTTTAACTGGGTGAACCGATTTTGATATTTTTTTTTTATTTGAAAGGTATAGCTTCCCGAATGGTCCCATTTTTTTTTGGTCCATGTCTGACAATGGTATCCATGAGAAAATCACATAAGTCTTAAATTTGCATTAGGCATGTGCGTGACTAATAGCCGAATAACTTAATGTTGCGCCAACCGATTTTGATAATTCTTTTTTTATTTGAAAGGATACACTTCAAGAATAATTTGGTGAAAGTTTGGTTAGGTTTCGATTATGGAATCCGGAGAAAATTGAGAAAGTTTGTTTTTTTTGGTAAAAAAATGATTATACTGTAATAGTTACAAGCAAAAACTTTTTAAATTGATTTCAGAAGTGAGATTCCTGATGGTTGCATTTCTTTTCAACCAACCTCAAAAAAGAAGATGTTCTCATTTTCAACCAACTTCAAAGAAGGGAGATTCCCAATTCACCCGAATACTTTTTATGTATGTTCTTGTCAATATACCAAAATGTTACTTTGCACAAAAATAATACCTAATTAAATTAAGTTTTACATGGAACAACCACAGCCACTCGTTGACAACCACTACCACCACCATCACCACTCGTTTAAGAAGCATAATTTTAAGATCTACCCATCACTTAAAATCGTAAAATAAATTATTAAGATTTTATAATTTTGAAGTCGGTGTCAAACTACTGCTACAACACCCTTACTACAATATCTAATTACTAAACCTGTTTGTTTTACTTGGCACCGACTTCAAAATTATAAAATCTTTGTAAAATTATTTTTCACTTTTTAGTTCGTTGTTAGAAGTCGGTTTTTGTTTTTGTTAAAAATTAATTTGCAATTTATAATTTCCAAAAATTCTGAAAAAAATATATAATAATAAGCTTATAGACTCACTCACCCCAAATAATTTAAAATGAACCCATGTTCATTTTAAATTTCATAATTTTTATTTTAAATTAAGTTTATTTTCTCGATAAAATAAACTTTAATGTTAAGAGTTGTTACTCCCATAACTCCTTTACTAACAAGGAATATATACTAGCTTACTAAGGTAAGAGTTAGAGACATAAAAAATGGCGTGTAGCTATTTCAGATTAAAATCAATACAATCATATTGAAAATAAATAATTACGAGCCAATGCAGATTTCTCGTGCTTATCGGGCTAGATCCTTTCGATATGCAACAAAATAACCTCAAAATCCTCCTTTGCTTGCGATGCGTCAATGTTTTTGTTGATTGCAATGAAAAAATCGATGCTTTAGCTATCCAGTGGTGTCATTTAAAATGACTCATTTTATTGTGGATGTAGAGGATAGATTCTAAACAACAAGGAAAAACTGTATCTCCCATTTTGTTATCTTTAAAATTAAAACAATACAACTCATTTGTATCTATATCATGTAGCATATCATCATTTGATACGCTGAGGCATAGGCTCTATAGAGCATGTTCCTTGTGCTGAGGCCTGACGCCTCCGAAACAAATTGTGGTAAAAAGGAGACAAGTATTAACAACCTTCCTACTCCTCTTATCTCCGAAATTACAGAGGATAGACCATCAAACGGCAAAAATTGTTTTTTATTACCACCGCACATTTTAATGATTACCCCGTTACTATAATACTATAATCGTTTGTAATTTTTAATATTTTTAAGTGTTATGGCAATATATCTGCGCTTTTGGCAGCTAATGTCAAATATCTCAAATTTCCAGAAATGTCAAAGTTAAACGTCAGTCTGTCAGTGCTCTCTAGTTAGTGATGTAAATTTACTTTTCAGTTTCTTGAGCCTTTGACCCTATTCCTCGACGTAAAATTATTATATTAGTTTGACACCAATAATAATAATAGAATGGATTCATTTTAAAATTAAATAAAATTTAGAACACTTTCTTCATAAGGTTTACAAAATGTTAAAGTAATAAATTTAAATGATTCTAATATGATTTCGTGAAATTTGTTTAATAAAATAACAGCCAATCATGAGTAGCTCAACAAGGTGAGTTGATGCTTATTTTACAATTGCACAATGTTACAGTCGCAAGTTACTACAGTGGTGATTCTTCAACCTTGCAGGTGCTAACACTAAACACACATCACAACTTTGCACAGTTGGTAGATATTGTTATTTTATTATTTTTTATATTTTATCATATTTTATTGGCATTGCTTATTTTGGAAATGGTTTGAGTTTAATTAGCTTATTAAATATCTAATCTTGTGTTAAGTATTAGGGAAAAAGTTATAAAAAAGTAAATAGTAGTAAATAGTAGTAGTAAAGTAATAAAAAATATATATTAAGATCTTTTATATTTTTTTAACTAACTAGGTGTATTTTTTCCGGCAAAGCGTGGTAGTCAGTATAAAACATAAGATATAGAGGAATGTTTATATTATTTATGGTAGCATAAAAGCATGGTAGATCTTACAATCATATAATCTTTAAGTAGAGATTGTGCTCGCTACCAGTGTGTGCAGTGTGTACAGTCAAACATTTTGTTTTAAATAAAAAAAGTCCTAGTTTTAATGTTTATTGTTGACTAAACTCTTTTCAAATATGTTATCAGTGGTGTGAAGAAATCAAGTTAAATGTAGATTAAACAAAGATAATAAAATCATGTTATCATCTTTAAGTTATCTTCTTGAAGTTTACATTTGATTGTAACATTTGGTATATAGATGCAGACTGTCACAGAAATTATGAAGTTTTTAGTGTTTTTTTGTTACCAATATTTTTGTAGTTAATAAAATAAAATTAATTTTTCAATATAAAAGTATTCTAATATTCACCTTTTAAATTAGACAGTAATGTGATTCTTTTTTCTTGTTTTAAAATTGGCTGTTATTTTGTAATAAATTATTTTTAAATCACATTATTATGAATAAACCTATACCTATTTTACTATAATATTTTTTTAATGAAATAATTTACAATTCTTTACAAAATTACAGTATCGATACAACTCTAAAGCCTTGACATTTAAAAACATTATTTACTAAATGCATTTTATTCTTGTACTCATGAAATTTTTAAAGCATTAAAACAAATTTAGTATTAACTTACATAGGTGGAAGGAAATTAATACATATACGAGTACTCGTATGTACGCACAAGCACATAGTGTAGTAGCACACTGTAAGTAGATGGAAGGCGAGGACGGCGCCGTGGTCGCAGCCCTGCACAGCACCATGACCCTCCTCGTCGATAGGTAACTTTGCCAATTGCCGCCTCCGTACACCCCATTTGCCAGTCCACTCGTCACTAGGGAGTAGGTACTCGCACCATGTGAGTGTTCACATGCTTCATTACCGCCAGAGCCTCGACCCCGCGCGCGCGCTCACATTTCCAGCGGACCATCTATCGCGGCAATATGTAATGTATTAAATTGTTTTTTGCTTTGATTTGTTCTATCACGCAGTTTCGCATTTTAAGCAGGTTGTACTTTTAATATTCTTAAATATACTACGCGCTAGGTTTTATATGTATAAAGCCATAAAATTGGAATACAATTATTATTTAATCATTTTCATTGTAGTTTTTTATTGGGGCTCCGTACCCAAAAGATAAAACGGGACCCTATTACTAAAACTTCACTGTCTATCCGTCTGTCACTGGAATGTATCTCATGAACCGTGATAGTTTAAATTTTCCCTAATGGTGTATTTCTGTTATATATTAAATAAATATTTAACGCGGTTCAGATACAACAAGGGTACGGAACTCGTTCTTGGCCCGTTTATTTAATTACCTTCCTGTGTACTTTGTAATCCGTGTTTAGTATTGCATATACTTTCATATTTGATTATTTTTTAATATTCTTTAATTAGCAATTACAATTTTGCTAAATTCGATTAAAAGTCGTAAATGTAAGTTCAAAA
This sequence comes from Heliconius melpomene rosina, assembly GCF_056956725.1. Taxonomy (NCBI): domain Eukaryota; kingdom Metazoa; phylum Arthropoda; class Insecta; order Lepidoptera; family Nymphalidae; genus Heliconius; species Heliconius melpomene. The sequence goes on along the minus strand of NC_140407.1, from coordinate 16,672,201 downwards.
TAACAGTATTTGGTATTTTTTAATGTAATCGTATACGATACGGATAAACCTGTTTTTTAACACTACGATTACTTGGAAGGATCGCGGACGATGTCATACAGTATTTTATATGTACGGTCGTTTACTGGTAACTGATGTAGTTCATGAGATAAGCTCATCCAACCAAACAAACTCTTCAGGCTTGCGAGTATAATATTCCACCACTGTTGTTTGCTTATTCATGTTTATAATTTCAAATAACTTCAGTAATCCCATACAAACATTGATGACGTATTTTAATCTAAAATATTTCCTTATGCAGTGTTTCTCAATTTTCATTTTATTAGCATAATTATTGTAACGGCCCAACTATTTGTATTTGACAGCAACCACTATCCAACTTTAACTTCCAACTCTGTGTTGTACAACAGTTTTATATTCAACTTAGAAGAATCCTGCCGCAATCACCTTTAATTATGGTAATGCGTTTTTGGAGATAATTGCACTCATATGTTTTTTGTATGAATCTCACATCATTAGAAGGAAAATCGCATAAGGAGTTGGAAACAAATGGTTGCCAGCTATCTATCAGTCGACCGCAAGCCCAGGGTTGCTTGGTTTAAGCAGGTCACTAAATGTTAATAATTGGCACTCATAGTTACTCGGGCAAACCGCGCGTGCAAGCTAGTTGTAGTACAGTTTGTCCGTCGGACGCGCTGGAAGCAAGCTTCTCTTAAATAATAATTTGCTAATATTTTTAACGTTTATAATTATTTGAATTATTTAAATGAGTTTCGTTCAATTACCTTTACGAAGTAACGATACTCATTTCATGTGATAATAATCAAGATTTTAAAACATATTTTTGAATAAAATAAGAAAATATGCAAGTTAGTTAGTTTTTTAAGACTAAAATATCACAATAATTGCGATCCCGTTTTTTCCGATACCAAGTCTGTAAGGGAGAGTTCAAATTTAGCAATTACCCTACTTTTATATTATCTACACATATGTATATAAGTATCATAACTTTGTTGAACGTTAAAAGCGTAATTTTCATTAATTCGCGTTGAGTCGTATCATCATAATAAAATATTTTTAAATGAACAACGTAACTATAGCAACAGATAACGCTCCTCGGTACCTCCTCCTACCTGATAATTGGCAACCAGATAAAGTCAAAAATGACGTATCAGATTACATCGACGGGGCCTTTATTACAGTTGCTTATCAATAGAATTTGAGTTAAATTGTCACCGACACTCGGTTGTAACCGTTTTAGACGATTTCAGGTTGAACGAGGAAAAGGAACGCTCGCCTTGCTTGGCGAACAGTGAAAGTAGCAACATCAAGATGTGGGGACAGCAGCGTCGCATCCTGCTGGACGTGCTGATGGCGTGCTGGGGGCTCGGCACGTGGCTCGGCGTCAACGGCCTCTACGTGCAGCTGCCGCTGCTCGTGGAGCGCCTACCCGAGGGCTGGGCGCTCCCCGCCTCCATGACCGTCGCCATACAGCTCGCGAACATTGGCTTAGTCGCCTACGCTGTCATGAGAAGGATACTACCGCGGGCCTCGGACGCGCCCTACATATACATACTGCTGGTTATAGGCACGGTAGCCTTGTTCCTCAACTCGTTTCTGTACACAGTGACGGCGGTAATCTCCAGGAGTGAACGTTCCGTCATGTTCCTAGCGTTAACGTTCTGTGCGGCGCTGGTCGGCTGCACGAGTTCAGTGTTGTTCTATCCGTATTTAAGACATTTCCGTGACGTATACCTCGCGACGTACCTCGTGGGAGAGGGACTCAGTGGGTTCATTCCGAGCATCCTCTCGCTGATCCAGGGCGTGGGCGGCGAACCGCAGTGCTTGTACGCGCCTGACAACTCGACAGTGGAGGCGATATACCCACCGGCGCGGTTTAACTCCACCGTATTCATGGTGTTGCTCGGCGCGCTGTCCGCACTCAGCCTGCTTGCGTTCTCGCTCGTAGATAATTGCGCGGCGTTCGAGTCGGAGCGACTGCGCGAGGCGGAGACGGCCAAGCAGGACGAGGCGGCGGCGGTGGACTCGTCGCTGCTGCAGCCGCGCTGGGTGGCCGTGCTGCTGCTGATGGCGTGCCTCAACGCGCTGATGAATGGCGTGCTGCCCTCGGTGCAGTCGTATTCGTGCATGCCGTACGGCGCGCGCGCTTACCACCTGGCCGTGTCGCTGGGCGCCATGGCCAACCCGCTGGCGTGCCTGGCGGGCGTGTGGCTGCGGCCAGCGGGAGCGCGCGCGCTGGCGGCGGCGCTTCTGCTGGCGCTGGTACCGCTCGGCTACATCCTGGCCACGGCGGCGCTCAGCCCCGCGCCGCCGCTGCACACCGTGGCCGCGGGGGAGGCCCTCGTGGTAATGCACGCGTTTAATATTTACTCACACTTACAATAACAATACGATTATTGTGAATCTTCTTTCACACATAAATTATAAAAATATAATACAAATAAAAGTTCGTCAGTTTTGTTAGACAATTAAGGTTGCCTCGTTCAATAACTTCTCTCAGTATATTAATTAAGGCACAAAAACCAGTTACGCTATCGTTTGTCGTCCCTCTTCAAGTAACATATGTCCCCGCCGGCAAGAAAAACATCGCAGACATATGTATACACATTAATATATACATACATAATTAAATGCTTATTAAGATATTTAAAATTCAACAAAACTGATAATTACATATATTAATATTCAAAGTATTGTTAATAATAATATGTGGTAGAAGGTGGTCTTCAGCCTATTCTCTAAACAAGGAACTGTTCCCGCAGGTGCTGGCGTGGGTGTGGGTGTCGGCGGTGGTGGCGTACGCGCGCATGTGGGCGTACGGGTGGGCGCGGCGCGGCGGCGCGGCCGGCATGCGCGCGTGCGGCGCCGCCACGCAGGCGGGCTCCGCCGCGGGCTCGCTCTCGCTCTACTTCGTGGTCAACTACACCGGCGCCTTCGTACAGCCCGACGCCTGCCCGCTCCCTGCATTGTAGCGGCTGTATACGGGTATACGTGTAACAAAATGTATAGATAATGCTGTAATTGATATTATTTGTATATTGTTAAATCAGGATGAATAGTGAGTCTGAGTGATAATTGAACTGCTAAAGTGCATATTTAAATGAAAGTAATTTATATGCATATATGTATAACATTATACTAGTATTGCTGCATTCTGAAATGTTACTTGTTAAATACAGATATATGATGTATGTAGGTGAACTGAGTCCAGGGGGGGGGGGGATGATATGTAATTAATTGTACGGATCTGTCGCTGAGAGTAATTATTGGCAGCGCCTTACATTATAATATACCTACTACTACATAAATAAATATATATAGGCCGGGCGTGGTGGCCGTGGTGCCCCCGTATGACTATAAATCAACGCAACCTATCACTGGGCTCGCTTCGCCCACCTTTTTAAATTCAGTTGTCAACGTGAAGCTGCAAAAGAAAAAGAGAAAAGTGGCACATGAGATTTAATTGTTTACATTATCAAAATGTCGACTCAAATGAACAAAGCGAGTAAACTAGAGGTAGAGGCTTATCTTGTCACTCGCTGTACTCGTAAAGGTGTGTTGCCCCCGACACCATCATTGCTGTTTACTTTACCCATATCAACATTTTACATTTATAATTTGTTTGATGCTTCAGACACTGATCCGTCACTATTTCATTATATGTACCTACTTGTGTAGATACTGCACTTTGCACACTCCTTGATAAGCAATCACTCAACACTATGTTTGGGTTAATTTAGGTAACCTTGATCTAAAACGCAATGTATAATATGGTAATTCAAAATGTATGTCTTTATTCTAGTAAAATATTTACTCATACGAATCCAAAAAGCGAATTCCATTGTTTTTCGGAAATGCTTTGTTCTGTGAACCTGGTATAATTATGTGTGAAGTGGACGTGCAATATTACTTCTTATTTCTAAATAAATTAAATTAAAAAATATTACTATTACCACATTATTATGAAATTGTACATAGGTTTTTTTGAAAGGGTTGTTTGATATATTCTACTATGTACAAAACTCCAAAAATGTAAAAGTATTAAAGTTGTCTAAATTATATTTATTGGATAAAATTAATATAACATGGCATATTTCAAGATTTACCAATAATGATTGTTTGATGAATGAATGATGAAGATATTCAGATTTATCGCATTTTTATTTGTAGTGTAATGCAACGTGTCCCTTAAGTCCAGTAGGTACAGTATTCAATTCAATACTTTTGGTTATTTTGTGTAAGTAGTTGGACCATTTTTAGTTTATGTAAATGGTGTATTAATGATGTCTATGCAATATCACTGCAATAGGCGCCCGCTCGTTGACTATAACACATTGGTATATTTTGTATCAATTACGTCATTTGTGAATGTATAATTAAGATATACTTACCACCATATAATGTTTTACCAATTCAGTAACATTGTTTTTAATGTACGTAATAAGTTTCATTGATCTTCTGATTTCGTTAATTGCATATTCTGACAACTGACAACTCGCTATTAGACAGGCCTTGAATAGACAATAAACATGTTGAATGATACAAGATTTTTATTAAACCTTCGTGTTTGATGCGCTTCGAGCGGCGGAGCGCAGTGAGTGCTCCTGACTGGTGAAGCTGTATATAGCTGTAATATGAAATAAACAACACGCACTGCCTCAAGAACTCGACGATTGTGCATACACCGTCAAACTAAAAAAGAAGAAAAAATCGTGCGATAGCAAATGCATGTATCTGTAGTTATTTAATAAATATCAAATTTATTTGAAAATAGTTGATTTAAATATTTCCTAGTTACAGTACCTACTAATATTTTGACAGATTTTTAAAATAATAATAATAACTTTATTTATATACTTACAGTACAAAAGTTGGTTGAGGTGCTGTCCTCCTGGATAGGGCTAGGGTGCCGAAAGACGGCAACTTGTAATTCTTAGCATATATTATTATCTCATTACAATTGCAAGTATTTAGCGAGCGTATGAGATGTGTGTCTTTGTGTAGGTACACGTAGTATGAGGTCATGTTTACAGAAATTATATGTCTCCTCATAATAAATTCAAATTCAAAATATTCTTTATTCAAATAAACTTTATAAGCACTTTTGAATCGTCGAATGTACATGTCAACAAAAAGCTACCACCGGTTCGGAAGGCAGTTCTGCTGAGAAGAGCCGGCAAGAAACTCAACAGTTGCTCTTTTCTAAATCAATGGTACAATCTATTACATTAGCTGGCAGCTATTCTGCATTACATTCAATAGACATTAATTCCATACATGTTTATCCTCTAAATATTATTTTACAGTGTAATAAGCTTTACTTGTTACATTTTTTTTACAGATATTTTAAATTTTGGTTTAATTTTTTATTTAAATTTTGGGAAAATGTGTTTCTCTTATAAAATAATCTCGAATTTGAATTGATAACCACTGATTGTAGATATCTTCAACTGTGCCAACTGTGCTCGAGAATATCGAGGTAGGGTACTTAAGTCATTATATAGCGATGATACAATTTCCAGAAAAGTGCCTTTAATTTGTTTGTCCAACCGCTTCCGCCGAGCAGTGGCTGTTGACTCAGCTGTGGGCTGTCCGCCGCACTCTCACCGTCGCGTTAAGGCCTATTATATTGTCATTAAAAAATTGTAAAAAAAATTCAAACATGTATATAATGTAATTAATAAATTTAATTATCTTTTTACCCGATATGAAACTACTCTCTACCCTGAGAGTTTTCATTCTGGGGTCTTCATCGAGGGACATTTGGTTCCATTTTTGTAGGGGGAGTTCGTTTAAACTGAGAAGAAAAGAGAAACGAAGTCAATATTTGTGTAGAAAAATGATTGAATGAAAGAATGGATTTTTAAAAAAATATGTAGGTATCATGTTCAAATTAATAATGATTTATATAACATATTAAAAGCATAAAATCATTTTCAGAAAAAGCTTTTATTTAAACGTTCTAAAACGTAACGTAGGTACCTAAGGCATCCGTAGTCGTCCTAGTCTACTATCGCATAGCCTACTTAGTAACTGGCCACTGGCCACTGGCACGGGGAACTAATGTCTACTCGCCCTTAAATACCACTCTAATAACTCTATAAATGCGGGGTCGCGCCAAGCGTACGTTCAATTCGTCTGCTAACATGGACTTCTTCAGTTTCATAGTCGCATATTGCGTCTCCAAGAAGCTGACGCTCATCACAGCGTTCTTATGTTGGGGACCAGGTAGCTAATATGGTAGTTGAACAACATTTAAGAAATAATTTTATATTATGCTCCAAAATTTTTCAAATATATTTTTTTAATATGTTAGGTCCTAATCATTTTTATCTTTTAATATCTAAGTTAACATTCACTCACATTTAAAATCTGTAAATAGTACATAAATCAGTCCGATTTGTTTGTCTTATAATAAAGGTAATATGAAGATATGATATTTTTTACTCTACTGCGGAGGGTCGAGAGGTGTGACGGAGGTACTCCTAGGAGCTCCAAGGAGCTACCGCCGGCTCGGCTCTTGTATGTCCACTACACCTACTCTCATTAAATCAGTCAGGAAATGTGTCACAGCTCGATTACATATTTCAGACTATAATAGGTACTTAGTAGGTGCGAAGTGTTATCTTATTCCATTCATCTAACTGCTTAAGCCGATTTGATAAATTACTTAATTGTTCATTAAATTGTAAACATTTTCTTAAATTTATATTTCCGTTTCTTTGCTCTGGTATCGAGACAAAAATGTGGCGTTGAATTCCGCCACTCTCAACACTATTTTCCTTCTGCCTACCCTGGTGTGCGCGGGATACAGTGTGAAGCTTTAAATTTATTTAATATATACGTAATAATATTTTTAACGGAGGTATCTATATATATATATATATATATATATATATATATATATATACATATATAGTGACGCACAAGGACATATCTAAATGGAATAATTTTGGAGGAAATGTTTCAATGATTTTGATTTCCATTCTTCAGTTGGAGTGTTCTAGGTCTGTACTAATAATATGTATTTATGATTGCAGACGACATAAACAAGCTGTTAAAGCTGAGTCGCGACGCCGGGCTGCGCGTGCGCGTCCACACTGACCTGACTGACCCCCACCTCCTCCCGGACCTGCCTGCGTACCGCACCTTCAGAGAGGGGATGCTACTTGACACGCACTGCGACAATGTGTCGCAACTTTTAAATAAAGTCAGTTTTACTTATCTATTAGTTTACTTCTGTAACGTAGGTACGAGTCCAGCCTCTTATTGGCACTGATCACATAGAATATCTAAATAAACTGCAATAGAGAAAGGAAGCAACAAAAATGTATAAAGTGTATCTTTTCAGGCGTCAGACACACGCGCCTTCAACTTGCGACATTCTTGGATGTTAATCGACGATTCGTTCTACAACTTTACAAATGTTGATAATATACTATCAGACACTCTGATACTACCCGACGGGGACGTCACGTGGGTCTCCAAGGATACCATGGTAGACGTGTACCGGGTCAAAAGGGACCAGGATTTAATGGCTTTAAACCTAGGATTTCGGGATAGTCAACTGGAGCTGGAACTTGAGCGCCTTTGGTTGAAATTGCCGACTACAGTCACTAGAAGGAAGAATCTTAATAATGTTTATTTGGAGTCGGCTACTATCGTAAATATATTAATATACTTATATTGCTATAAATTATAACAACATATGTAATGATTTAATAGAATGGAAGATTTTCTTTTTTTTATGTTTTAGATTGTTAATAGAAACAAATCATACTCAGTAAAGATTTAAAATAAAAAATATATATATTATAATTATTACTTAAATGTCATTAAAACTTTGGTATGGTTTACTATATTGTATGTCCCAAGAGGATAAATTTTATTGGGCATCTTCACTACATCCCACTGTATAGGAACTTCTTCAATGTTCACAGGTGACACAACCACAATACTTCAAAGGCTGGTCTGATCTCAGCGATCGTCAAATTGATACTTTTCCAAAGGTGACTTATCCGTTGCTTATGCTTTGCGGCCAGGATTTAAATTTTAGGTAAGTACTCGAGCTATTGAAGTCAACGTTATCACGCTACGCTATATACTGTATGTCCATCTCTATCTACAACCTTGTAGTTGCTCAACGTGTTTTGAGTATCCATTTGGATTATAAATACTTAAATGGTTTTGAGAGTTGAATAAAAAGTGAAAAAACAAAAATTTTGAAATCAAAAGATTTTTTTTTCGTTCATGAGGTTAATGCTGTTAGCCCTATTAGCTTCCACAGCGACGCCGATTGGGTAGGGTCTTCCCTACCCAGAAGAAATGCAAGCACTAAGTGGCTGTCTGTGAGGAAGTCGATGACTGTAATGGCGCCTCCTGCGGAACTCGAACCTCGACTTGCGGCCGTTGAGCGGAGACAAAAGACAAATAAAAAAATGATATGGAAAATGACTCCAGCGTAACTTTTGATTTGTGTAAGGTTCAACTTAAAGCAAGTAGACCTATACGGAGAGGAGCACAACGGCACGTTCGACGGGCTGGTGGGGCGCATGCAGCGCGGCGAGCTCGAGGTCGGCATCACCTCCATGTTCATGCGCGCGGACAGGTGGCGCGTGGTGCACTACTCCGCAGAGACGATCGAACTTAAGTCAGTCTACCAAAACTAATATACCTACTATACTCGTACACGCATGTATTTCTATACATTACATGCCTACTCCATCATTTTATAATTACCTAATTTTAACCTAGTGTTAAAAACCTCCGTTCCTATAAAGACATCTTCGTTCCTCACTTTCCACCGAATTCTGGAGACATTGCGTGTTAAGTGGGGGAACTACGCTTTGCATCGTTACCAGAACGAGATAATTAGTATATTGAATATTTACGTTTACAGTCGCAAAAATGCAAACAAAACATTTAATATAATTTGTCAAAAATTTGTAAAATATGGCACTGACATAGCATCGTTCAATAATATTTAAATTTCAATTGTGATGATTAATTCATAAATACTCTAAATTCCAGGGGGGCATTTCTCTTCCGTCAACCTTCTCGCTCGGCGGTCTCTAACGTATTCGTGCTGCCGTTCAGCCGTGGCGTGTGGGCGGCGTGCGCGGCAGTCTTCGCCGGCGCTGGTCTTCTACTCACCGTATTTGGGCATGTTGCTCGGCAAAACGTGCTGGACCCGACTGCGCAGAGGCTGACGTTGCCTGAGAGCCTGACTTATGCTATTGGAACTATATGTCAACAAGGCTAGTGACACACGTCCTATCGTCATTATTGGAATGTCCCTAAATCTACTTAGATTACTAAAATGCGACGGTTGTGAGTTCCATTCCCATTCGCAGAATTGAATAATTTTCATTTCCTCGTCCCGACAAAAAGACGTAGAGCAGTGTTGAGTTTTGCAACTCAACACGCAATGTCTTGAAATTTGGAAAGGACAGGAAATGGAGAATGGAGCCCCCTTGTTAACTTGCTAACACTCGTATATTACAATAATATTTATGAATGATTACCTGTTCACTATGAAGGACAGACGGGACTAACTAACTTCCAGGCTCAGACCTGTCGCCACAGCTGTGGTCCGTGCGCCTGTTAATGTTCTGCACCTTGCTGGCGTCGCTGTTCGCATTCACATCCTACTCCGCTAAAGTAGTGGCGATTCTGCAAGCGCCGAGCGACGCGCTGAATACGATCGCGGACTTGACACACTCCCCGATGGACATGGGGGTGCAGGAGACTACATACAAGAGAGTGTACTTCGCTGTAAGATCTCTTCCTGTTCCGAAATTGATATTTTTTTTATTTTTGTCGAGGCAAAGCGCAGCATTGAATTCCGCCGCTCAACACTTGAGTGTTTTGGTGTGAGGCGTTTGGTGAAGTGGGAGGCGGGGTGCGGGGTGTCTTGAGTGTTTTGGTGCCACTTGCCACTTGTGGAGGCAATTGTGGAGGCATTGATGCCTCCACAATTCAGTGGCAAGTGGGAGGCGGGGTGCGGGGTGCGGAGTGTCTCAGCAATAGGCTCCATCCACCTACGCTGCTGCTGTGAAGCTGAAAACAAAAAACATAAATAGTAACGTTTAAGGAGAGCAACGACCCCGCGACACAGGCGCTGTACCGCCGCAAGCTGCTGCCGCTGGGCGAGCGCGCCTACCTCAGCGTGGTGGAAGGCATCGCGCGCGTGCGCACCGGCCTCTTCGCGTTCCAGGGAAGTGGCTTATATTATTGCTAATATATTAATAACAAGTATTTCATATCGTTAAATAATTTACAAAATTTCATTATAAGATTATTATTTTTTTTTCAGTTCCCACAACTTTTTTTGCATATATCTAGATCTAGATAGAGATGAGAGTGTCTCTACACTATATCCAGAGGAATATAGTGTAGAGACACTCCGTTACTACTTAGCGTTCGATTTCATAGCAGTGTGTGCTAATTGACGGAGTCCAGTGCGGCATACATCTTATAAATATTGATCACAAAAATATATGTAATCATTTTAAAATACAGGTGGAACAAAGTTCAGCATACGACATCATCAGCAAGACGTACACGGAGCGCGAGAAGTGCGGCCTGAAGGAGATCAAGGCATTCACGCTGCCGATGGTGGCCGTGCCGCTGCGCAAGCACTCCGGATACCGCGACCTGTTCGCTTCACGGTACTACACTACTAATATTGATGACAGTACCGGATACACAGACACAGATATTTAAGTACGGCCTAGCATGGCTATGGCTACACTAAAACTGTTTGTTTTCGTTCTAGACTGCGTTGGCAACGCGAAGTCGGTCTAATGGATCGTTTCCGGCGAGTGTGGATGAGTTCTCGTCCCAAATGCGACGAGGGGCGCGGCGGCTTCGTCAGTGTGGGGCTGGTGGACGTGCTGCCGGCGGCGCAGGCGCTCCTCGCCGGCATGCTGCTGGCTACGGCCGTGCTGCTCGCTGAGAAGCTCTATTACTTTGTTAAAACTTTGGTCCAACCAAATCTTTGGTCTGTAGCGGAAGTGGCAAATATTAAATAACTTATGTTTTAAATTATTCTTGTACCTCATCCCGTATGGAAATTTGGAAGTTTTTAATTTGATAACAACAGGCTATAATATAATATAATAGTATTCTACATATTAAAAAGCAGCATCACACTTCCCCCCGTAGGTATCGTAGGTAGTGGAACTTAACGCTCCAACTAATATCTAGCGGCCCTCCGGCGGCTTCGCCCGCTTGAACTTCATGATTATCAGTTTAGTTTTTAATTTATGGCGCTTAGAGCGTGTAAATGATTATTCATTTAACAGAGTTGATTGATAGTTAAATATGTTGATGTCAATGAATAATTTGATTTACTCGTTCAGAAACAGCGTTAAATATTAAATTAATGATTTGGGTAAGAATTTATAATATTCTTTGTAAAATAACTGTAATGATTGCATATTACAAAACATACCGAAATCAGATCGAATAACTTAGGGGAATTGTGCTCAAGATGGCATACTATGATAAGATGACACACTACCAATATTGATGAAACTATTAGCGCTAAGTGCGATCTTGTGACGTTTTAGAGAGTGTCTGTAGATGCAGCTAGTGCTTAAATTCAGTATGGCTGAAAGTGAATGCAGATGGGCAAGTAATTCATGTTTTCGTTATTTTCAATTGCACCAAATTTTTCTTTCGCTTCTGCTTGATGGTGAAAAGACATGTAAAATAAAGATTTCCAATTTGAACTAATTATAAATGTAAAATAGGATTATTATATGACACAACTAACGTTAAAAGCGCATCCTAACCTATAACCTTTTGTCACAACGGTTAAAATTAAATTCATATATCTATTGGGTAAGATGACATACAAAACGTGAGTATAAGATGGCATACTATGTTACCCTTATAAATAGAATCGATGTATTTTTTGCTTTACCTATAAAATGCCTGGCAATTACAAACGAATATATATTGGTCACAAGAAGACACGGATAAGGCTGCTAGAGCAAGGGCATTCAATAGCCGCAAGTGACGAAGCTTATTTCCCTTTTGGAAAAGGAAGTGACTGATAACGGAATCCAACCTCATAAAATTTGCAATATGTATGAATCTGGCCTTAATACTGTTTAAAAGCCCCCCAGCAAAGAAGAAACTATTTATTTGTGAACTATGCTCGACAAATAATGATGGTTTTTATGCCACATACTAAGTATGTCATTTTACCCTGTAGATATGTCCTCTTACACTGGTCGACCTGAGTGCGATTTTTGTTTGTTTTTATGATGTTTGAAAGATGATTGTTCTGAAACTAAAATAATTTCGTTGATTATGAAATATATAATAGTATACGCAATATGCTGTTCTCAGATGACTTTATTTATTTGAAATATTTGTCTTCAAACAAAAAGTATGTCATCTTAAGCACAATTCCCCTAATATCGAAATCAAATCCAAAATAATTATCGAATAAATGAAGTGAATATCGAATCGAAAATATTAAATTGAAAATCCTCCTCCTCCTCCTCCTTATTTCGAAAGCCGGTTAAAAATATAGATTTATCACAATCAAACACAGTTTTATTATCAGTATAAGTATAGATATGGATTGCTATATATTTGCAGGGAAACTCATGCATTGAGTTCATTCAAATGCCGGTTTTTTTTATTTTTATGAACCGATTTTGATGAAACAAACTTTAGATGTTAAGTTGTAAGTTAAAACAAAGCAATGGTGAAAGTTTCAAGTACATCGGTTCAGTACTTTCGGAGATTAGCGTGACCATACATACAGACAGACATATAGACAAGAAATCAAAAAAATATATTTTTGCTTTCTATTATTCTTTTTAAGTCAATCAATTTCAGTCAAAACTACTAAATGTACAGACAAAATATGTTTACTGTTTAATTACAAGTATGCATTCCTATAATAATTATATTTTGCCAGTAGCGCCATAACAGGCATCTAACAAAACATACTAGAACGGGCTTCTTGTTGCGTTACTTGTAAGCTGTCCTATATATTAGTAAATTGTAATATAATTTAATGTTATCAACAGGATCGTCTCATATTTATATTGATTGATTGATGGATTCTAAATAAAACTCTCGAGAATTAATTATATGTTTATTAAACTATTACTAAATAGTAAGTATAAGTGTACTTATGTTAATATCATATACGAGTACCTTAAAGAACAATAGAAGTACCTACCCGAAATAATGTGGCTTCTTAAATATAATTATTATTTCTTCTATTCAATTTAGTAAAACATTTTAAGTATTCACAATTATTAACATGAAATTGTAGTCGAGGCGACTCAAATAAAAATATTAAAAATATTGATTTTGAATGTTGTGCAAATTTTCTTTATTGGTTTAGGAACGGTAGAGTTGACGAGAACTATGACGAAGATAAATATTATGTTAAAAAACCGTGGGCGTAGAAAGAGAGGGCCGGGTGAGTCGAGTCCATTCCACAATAGCAATACTCCATAATTTTTATTAACAAAAAATAAGGTAAAATAAATTAAATAAACTTTAATACAAAGAGACCACTTCAAAAGCTCAAAAATAAAGAAAATTCAAAACATTTTCATTTTTTTTTAAATTAAGAAAAAAAAATTCTGATTTGAACTTTGAAAAAAAATTCCCTTCTGAAATTAACCATTTAAATGACCGGCCAGGTTGCCCTGAAAGTCTCTAGACACGCCCGTGGCAATAACAGCAGCAGGAGGCATGGAGAGGTGTGCTCAGAAGCTGAGACACACAACAACAAAGAGAGTAAAGAGTATGAGCGCGAGCAGCACGTAGTCCAGGAGCTGCGCCGCCGCCGCCCACGCGCTCCACTCCGCACTGCTGCCCTGTAAGGAAGTTTCCTTACTTTAATTGTTCATTTAAGAAGTTTAATTTAAAAAAAAACAATATTCTACAAATTAATATTATTGTCTTCGGTCTGGGAACAAGTTACCAAAAAATTGGTAAAATAAATTTTAATTTATAACGAAATACGGTAGACGCGTCTGCGCTCCTTTTACGGGAGCAACATATAGGTAAAACCTAAAAAAAATATTAAGATGCGTCAACAGTTTAGACGTAGGATTTGTTTTCATTTCACAGTGTTTGTCCAAGCCTGTATGTCGCGTGACGCAGTTACGAATAGATAATGTAATTTACTACTAAAGGTTAACTTAGGAGTACTTAGTTAAAATTGTAATTTCATTTAAAGTGGTGATGACAAAAATATCCTGTACAAGCGGACGCGCGCAGCTTCGTCTGCTTATTTTGTACCCTTATGGTTGAATTATAATAAACCATAAAACACTTGTTCAATAAAATTATTTAAAGTCTACATTTCAAATTTTATAAAAATCGGTGGCGATTTATACATTTTTCCATACAAACATTCAACTCCTTATTTGCACTCTTAGGGGGTGAATTCTAGAAAATCATGAAACACACGTTAAATTAAATATTTTTAAGAGTCTGAATTTCAAATTTTATAAAAATCGATGGCGATTTAAGAATTTTTCCATACAAATTTTCAACCCCTTATTTGCACCCTTAGGAGACGTATTCTAAAAAATCACTCCATCAATAAAAATCGGTGGCGATTTAAAAAAAAATCCATATAAACTTTCAACCCCTATTTCACTGCTTTATCGTTAAAATTTTTCAAAATTCCTTCTTAGTGGATGTCCAAATTACGAAAGTAAACATCTGTCCACATTTCACGTTTCTACGCACAGCGGTTACGGCTGTGCGTGCGTCTTACCTCAGTCAGTGAGGACAAGTCCTTTTATATATATAGACTAGTGGGCCCGGACGCGGCTACGCCCGCGAAAATATAAGCCTAAATAATTAAAATGAGTTAAAAAATAATAATAAGTGGAGATTTATTATTAGAAAAAATATCTGAGTAACCGAAATTAACAAACATAAGAAGTAAAAGTAACTAAAGGAAATTCTTAATATTAGAAAAAGTACCTAAAGTTTGGCATGCGCGCGTTCTAAACATTTTTCTATATTAAATAATTATTAATTTTTGCGAACAATATGATCTCAAAATCTCAAATGATTAAAATTACGATATTTTAAGTGTATAACATCGGTATAGATAACCGAACTGAGATAAATTAATTATAAGCAGCAAATAATTACATAAAAATTGACAGTAATTCGAAAATATATAAAAATTTACAAAACCATCAAAGTCATCTGCCCGTTCGCGTCGATCATACTCATACTATACCGCCCGAAGGCTAGGTCATTTGGAATCAGTGACATCTCCTTAATTATTTATTAGTATGTTATACAGTAAACTATAATTTCAATCTAGATAAAATATTAAGAGTGACTATTATATTTATTTTCATAAGGATGAATATCAAATTGTAGAAATCATCTAATTTTTGTTAATGTATACAAATCTATATCGGCCGGCGCGCGCCATGAATGCGTTAAGCAAACTCATTTTGGGTGCCGTTTTCTTAAAACAACAAACTTTGCAAGCCGTTGCTTAGCAACGCGTAACGACGATCGTTATTAACATGGCGAAATAAATAGCATGTCAAATTAAAATGTATTTTAATATATTGATATATGTATATCGAAAATATTACAAATATGAGAAAAAAAAGTATCCTATGTTCATCCCGAGGCCCTCAAGTATATGAGTATTTTATCACAATTAAATTAGCAGTTTGTTCCTGATTGCGTAAAAGACAGACAGACAGACAGACAGAGTTACTTTCGAATTTATAATATATGTAGGTAATGTAGGTATGGATTGAAATACAATACATACCTCGGGGGGTATAAGTTTACAAAAGCTCGATGTTGATATGACAAGTGTCCGCAACGCGTGCGGCGGCGGCGATGAACAACGAGCCACGCGAAGTACGACCGCAGCGCTAAACGCCGCGACCGCGCCGGCAATACTGACTGCGCACAGCAGCGACATCGCTAAAGGAGCTGATGCTGCTCCAGGGAGACGGACTAGACTTGAAATTAACCTGGAAAGTAAAGATACAACAATGTGTAAATATTGAGAGTAAAAAAGGCAATGTGTGTCTGTGGGTTGGATTTCTAATATTCTTTATACTTACTTTTACATCTAACAGAACCATAGTCCTTATGCGTGGTTTATATCGTTTAATTAAACAGATAAAATATAAAAGTAACAGTTTTAATTTTGTTATTTTGTAATAATATACTTAATTATTAAAAGCTGCTCTTTGACCTCACATTTTAAAAATTAAGAAATGTACAGGACATAGAATACATTTAGTGTTGTATTATAATATCGTGTGAATAATTATAATAAGTCATCAGTGATGTATGTACTCGTATCTACCTAACGACCTAATCTAATAATTGACCTTAAAGTGTACCATAAAGAGGCGACCAGAGTAGCAGTGGCGCACAGGGCGGGCCGCGACGCCGGCGGCAGCGCGGCCGCCGCGAGAAGCAGCAGCGCCGCGGCCGCCAGCACCGCCGCCGCCGCCAGCGAGTGCGCGGCCGCGCGCCGCCGCAGCGTCACGCGCCACTCCAGGACCTGCTGGGCTTCATCTAAGCGGAGTGATTGGGTCATATATCTCTTCACTGCAAGAAGCTCCCACGCACCCGACTCGAATACTGTGGTGTGCTAAAAATAATATTAGGTATATTGAATATTTTACTCCCCCGAGGAGGATCAAACCGCAACCGTCGTGGATTAAGTCGACCACTCTAGTATTTAAATTATGCTCAAACATAAAATGATGTTCGCGTCTGATTCAATTTTGTGGCAGAACAGCCTGCGGGTTAATGTACCTAGACCACAAAATTAAAAAGATAGATTAGATGAAATCACAAGACAGCTAATGTTCGCATACCTCCGAATCACTCAATGACAGGTTTAACTCATTAACGGAATACGATCTAGAGCCAAATTTGAAGACGGCTTCGTGTTTATCTTTGGGCCATTCTTCTAAGGAAAGAGTAATCGGGGCGGTCAAGTCAAAGCGTACTGCCCAGGAGACGCGGCCGTCGCTGGCGAGGCGAGCTCGGAGCCCCATGTCCCCACCGGTGGAGCCCACGGTGGCGGCACTCAACACCGAAACATCGGGCAGCCACAGCCGTTCAGATGATACGAGAGCATTGTCACAGCCCCAGCTGGTTGCGTTCCACGCTAAGCGTTTGTCTTCCCATTTCTGCAATTTGTTTTACACGTCTTTAGTAAAAAAAACGCTAAAAATAACTTATTTTTGGTGAATTAATAATTGTCTTGGATACTTAAAATTAAAAATATGGCCAAAATTGTACTGAGACAATTGAGTAATGTTTAGTCAAAACTATGAAGACATACGGACGGTATACCGGAAGGACCTACTCCTACTCGTATAATAAAAGATAATGTAATATCTACAAAAAAGTCGGGCGTGAGTTCATTTCCTATTTTAATGAGAACGGGAGAATTAATTATTTTCATTTCCTCGGTCCGATAACAACAAAAAGCGAGGAAGTAGAGCACTCTCCACGTAAATTCTCGAAACATGGAGAACGGAGTGTGAACTAGGGTCTCTTCGCCTACCCGCTATATGCGGCATATGGAGTGAAGGTTAAAGAATCACTGACCAAAAGTAACGAAGCTAACATCCGAATAGTAGAATCTCTCTCGTCGATGGACGCGTGCTGCACTTCCAGCGAGGCACTGACGTCCACGGTGCCGGCGTGCCCCACGCCGCGGTCGTACTCCGCCAGCAGGAGGTCCACTTGGGATGAAATAAAAGTGACATTGTCGCATTCACCCGACACGCGTGTTCCTGCAGGATTGGTAACGAAACTTTACACTTCCTCCGCACCGGTGCACGGTGACAGCTTCGTGTGGTACTGACACTTCTCACATTTTTATGTAAAATGTCCCAATTAAATAAAAAATATTTTGATTTTATTATACTCTACGGTGTTAATAATTCGTCAGCATTAGATTAGGAATGTTGAAAGAGGTTTATGTATATAGTAGGGGTTATTTATAAAAATATTTGTTTGAACATACGACAGCTAAATAAATAAAGCAAATAATGTTTCTAGCAAGTTTAACGATATGTTTGTAGCAGTCTGTCAATACAATACATAACACAAGTTTTTAAATATCGTAAACAGTAAATGTTGGTATAATTGACAATGAAACTTGAATGTACCGGCCACAAGCAGCAGAGCCGGCAGCGCCAGCAGAGCGGCCGCGCGGGGCGTCATCGTGCGGGGACTGGAAGCTGGACGCGCCGGCGGGACTCGCGGGCTGGCACAGTTGCAAGAAACCTTTTTACTTGTTGTTAATTATATATATGTTAAATAATCAGATTAATTAATATACATTCATCATAGTACCTACATATAGAGACATATATTATTGTCTTTCACAATAACTTAAAATAATTCAATAATTAATATCTTACCACTCGTCTTTGTCGAACTTTACAGAAAAATAATGTGTAATGCCTCCAGAAATCGGCGAAAAACGGAGGAGCGTATGCGTAATGCAAAAAAAAATATTTATACCTGTCGTTTAGCAATCAAGGGTGCATGGTCAACATAAAAATACTATAATTTTAATAAAATATTATAATATTATAATAATATAGTGTAAATAAAAAATATCTTGATAAAAAGCAGTCGTTTTGCAATGAAGGGTGCGTGGGCGCGTATCGCGCGGCGTCCGGCGCCGCAAGGACGGGACTATTCACGGGGTTTTTTGTATGACAGCAATAATATTGTAATAATACTTACATATATTACAAGATGGCGGCCGTCGTGGAGCACGCAGTTCATTCCCACTCGGAATTCATTATTCATTAATCATATTTTTATTTTTTCGCTTTGGTGTCTCTTAAAAATGTTTTAAAAAGGCTCAAGGGTATTTTAATTTTTTCCAATTTGGTCTTCCTGGTTAAATAACACATTCTTGCTATGAATATAAAAAAGTAACAAGGTTAGCGGAGCCTTAGCTGCATTGATGAGACGGTAAACGGACGGACGTCAGCACAGCTGCGCGTTGTTATACGGCAGCGAAACGTGGGTATTACGTTCAACAATAAGAGGTTCATGAATATGTAATGAACCTAATAGGTTATATACATAACATTAAAATAGAAATAGGCAGCTTTATTTTTTAAAAGCAATTACGTAGGTATATTATAATATTGTTCCTAATATAACTGTTTATTATTTACTTTGATTCCTCATTCGGGCTGGCATGGGGAACGGAGTGTCTTAACACTAGGTTCCCTCTGCCTAAAATATAAATAAAATGAATACACACGTAAATGTTTGTGAGGAACTTTATTACTATATTTAACAAACTCGTAAACTTAACTAGAACAGAGTGACACAACAACAAGCTGTTGCAACATAATAATACTCGTTTACTAAATATAACCCATTTTGTGGGTGTTCATATAAATATAACGAAAAATAACAATAGCATGTACAACTTTAATTTCGATCTTTTTGTTTTAACTAGGGACGACATGGCGGTCAATGATAATTGCGGGTTCAAATCCAAATCTTCAACAACTTTTACATAATTTGCAAATATACCTGTAGGTAAGTACCACACTAAAAGTTTCCAATTTTAAATTCAACGTAAGTAATAAAAACAAATATAGTTGACGCAAAGCTTAGAAATAACTTAAAAAAACTAATATTTATTTAATTTGAATTTAATGAAAAGTAATGCTACTTATAGATAACGTAACATCATTATTACACAACCAAACAAATAACAACAAATATTTATTTTGTATTATTATTGTCTATGTATAAATGACTGGATATAATGTTTAAGTACTCACATAAGTTAGTAAATAGAATTATTAAGTTAGGTATATTTAAGTTTGAAACGATGTAAAATGTTTCTGGCAACGTGAATAAGTACAAATTATAATAAACTAATAAATCTAAAGTACTTTGATAAATATCAAATAACATGAAGAAAAACGATCATATTTAATTAATATAAATCAACAAAAGAGACTAACCCTGCAACAATCAACGATGGCATAGAGAGACATTCACATTCTAAATGTACCCGCTGACTTAACTAGTAACAGCTGACGTCACACTAGTCACTTAAGATCTACTAACTTATAAACACCAAGTTTGAACAAACAAATTTAATAACCAACAAATTCAAGACAAATAAAAGTAATAAATGCACAATTCATTTGCAAAGGTCACAAAATCAACATGGCTTACTTCAATTATTTAGCGAAGGTCACAGAGAGGTGCTTATTGCGCTACGACTCTAAAATAACACTTATTATTACGAACTGTATGACAGCTCACTCGGGACCTCGGGCGGGCGCAGGAGCCAGGGCGGAGCTCGGGGCGGCGGCGGAGGCCGGGGGCGGCGCGCGAGGCGCCAGGTAGTGCCAGTAGGGCGGCGAGTCGGGCGCCTGCGCCTGGCACGCCGCCGCCAGCCCCGCCCAGTTGA
Organism: Heliconius melpomene rosina; assembly: GCF_056956725.1. Taxonomy (NCBI): domain Eukaryota; kingdom Metazoa; phylum Arthropoda; class Insecta; order Lepidoptera; family Nymphalidae; genus Heliconius; species Heliconius melpomene. Next base: position 16,651,713 of record NC_140407.1, on the reverse strand, counting down.
AGCGGTACGCGTAGCGCTTGCCGTGCACCTTCAGTTAAAATATTAATTTTAATGATTAAACTATAATTGCTCACATTAATGAAACACGAATAACATATATTTATATGACACAACCTATGACCCTTCAGTAGGACTGTGTGTTATGTAGGTACGTAAAGAGAAGAAGAAAAAGAAAAATCTGCGTCACAATATATTTTTTGTCTCCCGTAAGATTTAGAAAACGGAAACTTATAATAATTAGCATTTGTTGTATGAAACCGTACCTTGTTCATGATATTCTTATCGTAGTAGTATCTGAGCGCGCGCGACAGCTTGTCGTAGTTCATGTTGGGCTTCTGCTTGCGCCGGCCCCAGCGCCTCGCCACCTCGTCCGGGTCCGACAGGCGGAACTCGCCCTCGTTGGGGGAACCCTGATGTAAATAAATATTCATTGTAACACTATTATTATTGTTATTATATTCTGCATTGCATATATAAATAAAATAGTAAAAAAACTGTTGAAAGGATATGTTTATAATGGGGGGCTTATTTCTAAAAGAAATCTCTTCCAGCCAACCTATGGAAGTGGACGAGTGCCAAACAGCGGAAAAAAACACAGTGCAATCATAAAAACAAAAATATCATAAATATACCTATATATATATTAACTAAACCATTACCTATACACAATACATGCTACAATATATACATATATATATATACATACATATATATATATATATATATATATACTAGCGGCCTGCTCGCGGTTTCACCCGCGTGAACTATGTTATTATTAATTTCTGTCTCCATGACTACGTCCTAGTGACGTCTATGCAAAATTCGAAAATTCGATTCGTCTATGAGGCTCCTTGCATTAGTAGTAACGAAGTTTCATACAAACTTTCAACCCCAAAAACAACCCCTTGGAAGTCGAATATTGCAAATTCCCGTCTTAGCGAGCACCTACGTTCTATAAGTAACTCCTATGCAAAATTTGAGATTCCTAGCACATGTAGTTTCTGAGAATTCGTGATGAGTGAGTGACCTTTCAAATTCAAATTCAAAATATTCTTTATTCAAATAAACTTTATAAGCACTTTTGAATCGTCGAATGTACGTGTCAACAAAAAGCTACCACCGGTTCGGAAGGCAGTTCTGCTGAGAAGAGCCGGCAAGAAACTCAACAGTTGCTCTTTTTAAAGTCAATGGTATATTTTACTATTACATTAGCTGGCAGCTGTCCTGCCCGACATTCAATAGACATTAATTCCATACATGCTTATCCTCTAAATATTCTTGAACAGTGTAATAAGCTTTACTTGTTAGAATTTTTTTTACAGATATTTTAAATTTTGGAAGTGGATTTAAGTTCGATTTTATATATACAGATATATATTACTAAGTGAAAATAAAATAATCATACATAGTTTCCGTAACGTACCTACTTATTACCATTAACATATTACCATTTGCAAAGACGGTCAATTTACAAAAATAAAAACAGCAGGTTTCATTTTACAGAAGGAAGGCTCTAGGTTTAGGTATTTTTCTATCGTCCCTAATAGGACATTGAAGAAATTTTAAACACTTAATAGATAATATGCCTACGTTACTTCCTTTTTAAGTATTGTATGTAATTCTATTTGTGACCTACCTCCCAGCAGATCCCAGGCGCTCCGGACGACAGCTCCTCCAGCAGGAACTGCCACAGCTGCACCTGGCCGCTGCCGCGTGCGCACGCGCTCAGCGCTGCATAAGGCTCTGTAACAAAATGACAGGTGAAATTATTGGAGAACCTGTAACGTAGTTCTAGTTGTTTCTTGGTTAAACCGGGTGTACCTACTGTATTATCTACTTATGATTTATTACTTAAGACTAAGTTAAATTTTGTTGAATAAAATTTATACTAAACAAAATTTATACTAAACAAAAAACTACTGGTTTGAAATTGTTTGTGGTGGATGATTCTTGTATCGAGGAAGACGATACTGTCTTCGACTCTACGACATTGCTTCGTTTCTCCGTAACCGTCACTTGCCTCGGTGACTGAGGTCGAGTGGAGTGCAGTACCTCCGTGCCTATCCTGCTTGCAGGTGAGGAACTAACCGTGCAGCAGCTGGTGCACTCGGACGCGCCGGTGCTCGCTCGCCAACCACAACATACTCGTAGCATACAATAGCACTTTACAACAATCCGCACCTTCACTTCCATACGTACAACATTTTGTATCAGTGAACTTTTTAAAAAATGAAATATTTTTATACACAAGTCAAAATCTCAATTTTTCATTATAGAAGTAGATATTTTATTTAGAGCATTTTATATGTTTACTTAAGGTAAGTTCTTTGTGGTAATTTTATTGATTTAAACTTTCAACGTTATTTAAGATAGCTTCATTTCCGCGCTGTAGCTCATGCGTCCGGATGCGGGGCCGGAAGCCGGCGAGTGGCGGAAATCGGCTGAGGTCGGCCGGCGGCGTCACCACCCACAACCCACCACCCCCTGACCTGGCGGACTAACTGGTGAAGAACGACAGAAACATAGTACGAAATGTTATCAGTTACATTATAAATCCTTTGTAGATAGTTTGGTAGTAAGGACAAGGTTTGTCTAATTAAATAATTAATTAATTAAATTTTTAACATTTTAAGGCAAACATCTTTAAATAACTAGGCAAAGCTAAAAAATGATCGGTGCCAGGTATAATTACTCTTTTATATTAATACTAGTGGACCCGAACGCGGCTACGCCCGCTTGAACTATACGAATATTTATTAAATATATTTATGAAATTATTTTCAGTTTTCAATAGAGAGATGCGTTAAGCAAGCTCATTTTGGGTGACGTTTTCTAACAACAAACTCTGCAAGCCGTTGTTTAGCAACGACAGTTGTTAATAATAAATTGCATGTCAAATTAATAAGTATTTTAATATATTGGTATATATCGAAAATATTACAAATATGAGAAAAAAAAAGTATCCTATGTTCATCCCGAGACCCTCAAGTATCTCTATATGAGTATTTAATCACAATTAAATTAGCGGTTTGGCCCTGATTGCGTAAAAGACAGATAGACAGACAGACAGACAGAGTTACTTTCGAATTTTTAATATAGGTATGGATGGCGGTATGGATTGTTGCTTATATCAGCATTAACGTATTGTTAATTTTAGAAAATATTAATGGATTATTTATATAAAGATACGAGACATTGAGGTCATCTCGGAAGAGTGAGAGTGAGTTGTGGGTTCGCTGCCCGTTCAAAGTAATGTTCATTTGTATTACTGCCTCCTCCTGGGTGCAGGGTACACAATACAGTATACATTATTATTTTCTCGTCGATTTGTAATGTAATGAAAAGTTTGCGTTAAAGTTAATCTTATAGTCAATTTAAGGGTGAAGTCGTAATACAATGCACGCTGATCTACGGCTCACTGTGCCTGGCGGTGGGGGTGGGGTGCGCCTGGTGGTGTGCCCGCTGCGTCGCGGGTTCCTTAGCTTATTACTCGGACTGCCCGCGGCGCCGGCGCTCATGTGACTTTGTGACTTTAAGTATATTCACAGTGGCGGACTAACCCCGTCGGGGTGGGTCGACCCCGGTGTCGTTGACAGAACCCCCCCCCAACCCCCCCCCCCCCCCCTTGTAAAAAATTGTAATGCACATTTTTTTTTTCATGTACGAATTTGTGTGTATGCTTACTTAGTTTACATCTTGCAATTAATATTTGAGTTAGACTTGCATAAACAGAAAAATAAAATACTAAATATCAAAAGTACATGTAGTAGAATTTAGCAAAAAAAAACTTCGTGTCCTCGAGATAAAAAGACGAATTGGGATAACAGAAGAAGCTGATCCAGCTAAATAACGTATGGAAGAAAAGAGGAATTTGTATCAAAACCGAAATAAGAATGGTACGAGCACTGATATTCTCTATTACTACCATTTGACAGATAGGTACAGGTGGAGGCACATCATCTGCTCTAGATGTAAAACCTGATCATTCTCAAATTCATTGTAAATTGAAACACACGAACAACGAACAGTTTCAATATAGATAATAATTTATCATCATGAGCTAGTTCACACGCTATAGTAATAGTAGTTCCGCATATAAAATAAAATAGACTGAGATCCCAGGACCCCCAGACCTACGTCATTTTAGTAAAGCTGAAATTTAGAAGATTAATAGTCTAATAAGTATGTAAGAGTGTATGCGTACTTACTAACTTGAAAGTGAGGCCCTTTCAAAGATAGCGCCAATTTCAGGTACACGCTCACCTACGTTAAAGTAAAAACGCTCGTATTTAAATATGCTTTTGAGAAAAATGTAAAAAAAAATATTATAACCAAACCCTTTACGTTGGCTTTACTCTTGCCAGATGTCCTAAAGATTGTTTAATATTAAGACAAAATACGTATACTTCTTCTACTTCTTCTTGGCATTAATCCCGGCTATTTCCAGGGTCTGCCTTCCTACTCAATCTACTCCATTTTGCACGGTCTTAAGTGCCTCGGTGGTGAGTCCATTGGCTCTCATGTCCTGCATCACAACATCCTTCGGCGTTCGATAGGTTTTAGGGGCTGAGATAGCATGGCACTTGCATCCGCGTAACGTGGCCAAACCGTCTCAGGCGATGCTCTTGGAGTTTATCCGCTACGTCACGGACTCCAAGACTATCTCGAATGAATGTGTTACGATTGCGGTCATACCGTGTTACGCCGTACATCTACCATCTATAGCATCTTCATTTCTCTGACGTAAAGCTCCTGAATGTGCCGAGATAGTGCTGGCCAGCATTCTCTACCGTATAAAATAACAAGTATGCCTTTGTATATCAGCCGTCACCTCTGCTAGGAAGTCAGTCTGCATCGGTCCATTCGGCTACCACCACTTGATCCGAGGCTTACGTTTCTCGAAGACGATGTTGGGCCGTCAGGGTTTCGCCTGGAATTACTTTACAGTTAGTTACTCTGCCCATATGACACCGTCTGGTCAATAAGTAGTCAATTTGAGTTGAGTGGGACCCAATTTATAGGTAATAAGGTGCTGAGAGTTCTTTTGGAAGAACGTATTCGCGACGGCCAGATCAGACGCAATAAAGGTTCTCAGAATATTTTCTCCCTCTGTATTACGAAGTCCGTATCTAAAACTCCCGTGAACACGGCTCATACGGCTCAGCAGCCTTACTGACGTGACCGTTAAAGTCTACCCCAACAACAAACAACCATTTCGGTAGACTCTTCATTCTGCTTTCAGAATGACTCTTTTTTGGACACGCTACAGCCGGCCTGCGGCGCATAGGCACTATTTTAGTTTGTAGTTACGCCTTCAATCAGCACCCTTATACGCATCAAGCTATTGCAGCGAGCATCAGCTTCAAGAAGCCAGTTCTGAAGCTCTTCAGAAAGAACTACAGCTACACCGTTTTTACCTGAGGGTGACCCGGGTATATAAGTCGGCAAACCTGTCCGTTATTGCGGGACTTATTGGCCTTCCAGCAAGCTCCTGGAGGAAAGCACAGTGGACCCAAAGTTTTATAAGTACATCTGCGAGTTCTCTGCATCTTCCGGTTAGAGAGCCAATATTCCACGTTGCAAAGCGGAGTTTCTGTCTGGGTCTAGTACCCAGACAGAAACTCCGCTTTGCATTGCGTTTTAAGCAATGTTCGTACTTGACACGTTGTTGCGTTTCATATTAGCGGCGAATGGCGCTTTTTAAATGGAGCAACTGCCATTTGACTTCCAAAACCACTTTGAAAAAGTATGCTATAATTTTACATATATTATTTATGGACTATTTTAAGACCCCTTATAAGCACCCAAACCGATCTGATGGCTCAATCATCCTCCCAGATAGAGATGCGCCTTTATTTTGCGCTACTTCTGGAAGGGCCCCACTTTCAGGCTAGTGAGTACACAAACTTTTATAAAATGACGTCGGTCTGGAGGCTCTAGGAACTTGAAGTAAAAAACTATGAAACTGGAACCACATGCAAATTAAATTATTTACATTAGAAAGATAAAAGTAATTTTAATTAATATAATGTAAACTACCGGTACAGGCTGCACCAATCCTTGTACATTTTTGTTTATTTGAGGTTTATTTTTGTTTATTTTAAAAAAGAATAATAAGTGGAGATTTATTATTAGACTAGTGGACCCGGACGCGGCTACGCCTGCTTCAACTATAAGAATATTTATTAAATATATTCATGAAATTATTTTCAATTTTCAATAGAATTAGTAAGAAAATATAAGCTTTAATAATCAAAAAGAATAATAAGTAGAGACATATTATTAGAAAAAATTATCTGAGTTATTGAAATGAACCAACAAAAGGATTAAAAGTGACTAAAGGATAGGTATTCTTAATATTAGAAAAAGTACCTAAAGTTTTCCGTGCGTGCGTACATAGATATCGACTCAACGAAATAATTAAACATTTCTCTCTATTAAGTAGGATGATTTTAGCGGGCAATATCAAATAAAATAAGAAGAGAACCAAAGTGTAGCTTAAATTAATTATAAACAGCAAATAATTACATAAACATTTACAATAGTTCGAAAATGTATGAAAATTTATAAATGTCCGTCAATGTCATCTGCCCGTTCGCGTCGGTCATACTATGGCGCCCGTAAGCTAGGTCATTTGGAATCAGTGACATCTCCTTAACTATTTATTAGAATGCTATACAGTAAACTATAATTTCAATCTAGATAAAATGCTAAAAGTGACTGTTATATTTATTTTCATAAGGATGAATATCAAAACGTCGCGGTAGTGGTCGCGTAGCAACGACGGTTGTTATTAACATGGCAGAATAAATTGCATGTCAAATTAGAATATACTTTAAAATATATTAGTATATATGTGTAATGTAATGTTATATAGCCTATAGCACTTCTGAAGAATGCAGCTTTCATACAAAACAAAAACAATGAAAATCGGACCAGTAGATCCAGAGATCTTAGCGTTCAAACAAACAAACAAACAAACAAACAAACAAACAAACAAACAAACAAACAAACAAACAAACAAACTCTTCCGCTTTATTATATTAGTATAGATAAAATATCTGAGTAACCGAAATGAACAAACAAAAGAAGTAAAAGTAACTAAAGGAAATTCTTAATATTAGAAAAAGTACCTAGAGTTTGCCGTGTGCGCGTACTAAACATTTTTCTATATTAAATAATTAATAATTTTTGCGAACAACATTAAATAAAATCTCAAATGATTAAAATTACGATATTTTAAGTGTATAACATCGGTATAGACAGCAGTCCTCCGAGGCCGTCGATAGACACCGAGCTGGCGGTCCAGGAGGTAAAACAGACCCTGGCCACCATCAAGAAGGGGGTAACGGATCTCGCGAACTGCGAGAAACAACCAGTGGCGGGACCGAAGACCTTCGCACAGGCCGCTGCCAAGCCAAAGGCTCCCCACCCGAACCACACACTTATCATCGCGTCAAAATTGCCAACAGAGACGAGTGACAATGTCATAACGAGGATAAGAGACGCATTCGATCTCAGAGCTACTGGTGCAAAAGTGGATAGGGTCCGAAAGGCCAGGGATCAGAAGGTCGTTATACGGTGCCCTACCAAAGAGGACAAAAACATTGTAAAAAGCCAAATTGAAAAGTCACAAAACCTCACAATAAAAGAGCCCACCAATCAAGACCCGTTAGTGTGCGTAAGGGGAGTCCTCAGCTGCCTTACAAACGAGGAACTTGTGGAATACACCACATCTCAAAACAAACATCTACTCCAAAACATCCAAGAGGCAGATATGAGGATACGGGTTCGCTACAGGAAGCGCGCCCGGAACCCCCATGAATGCCATCCCGTACTTCAGGTTTCCCCGGTGATATTTAAGCGATTCACCGAGGCCGAGAAGATCTACATAGGCTTTGGCAGGTGCACGGTGGAGGATCAATCCCCACTAGTGCAATGTGCTAAATGTCTTGGCTTCGGGCACACCCGGACTCTCTGCAAAGCCGGAACGGAATTATGCAGTTACTGCGGAGAGGACCACGCGGGGAAGGTCTGCCAAAAACGGCAAAATCTAGAAACTCCCCGGTGTGCAAATTGCGCAAAATTAAAAAGGGAAATCGCGGACCAGGCACATACAGCCTATAGCTTAGAGTGCCCGGAAAGACAAAAATGGGATGGTATAGCACGTTCCAGGGTTCAGTATTGCTAAGGGCCCCCCAAACACTTCACCACGTGTCGCCTGCGAGGTGCGCAGAGTAACCGGGAGCGAACTAAGGTTCGTTCAAGCGAACCTACAACGCTCCAAACTGGCGACGGCGGAAATATACAAGGTGGCGGTAGAGGAAGGTATCTCAATCGCACTTGTCCAAGAGCCGTATGTAGGAAGGACAGGTGAGATGAAATCTCAACCAGGCACAACCACCATCCAGTGCACTCTAAACCGCCAGAAACCGGTTAAGGCGGCCATAATAATTTTCGGAAACACCCTGGAGGTGATCCATGACCCCCAGATCGTGACTGAAAACGTGGCTGCCGTCCATCTCAAAGCTGGACCGCTGTCGTTGGGAGTGCTCTCCGTGTACTTAGAAGGCGACCAGAACTTATCCCCATATCTATCCCAAATCAAAAAGGCTACCACCAAAATTCACACCAACCATCGGATAATTGCGGGCGACGTGAATGCTTGGAGTCATTGGTGGGGCAGCAAATCCGAAAATCATCGCGGAGCGGAATATCACTCCTTCGCAACAGAGCTGGACCTCCACGTCCTAAACTCGGGCAATATACCAACTTTCGAAACTTACAGAGGAGGGAGGTGTTACGAGAGCTGTGTGGATGTGACCTTAATAAGTCACACCCTGCTTGGCAGAGCGGAGAACTGGAGAGTGGACCGAAGTCTGGTAACATCCGACCACAACGCAATAACGTTTGCGCTGCGCTTGGAAAGGGCACTGGAACCCCTGAAGCCTATCACCACACGCAGGTACAATACCAAGAAAGCAAAGTGGTCGGACTTCGTAACTGCCTTCAAGGCCGCACTAGCCGAACACAACATAGCCAAAGATAACGTACACAGAGTTTCGAGCCCGGAGGAACTGGAGAAGATGTTATCGATCTACACATCCATAGTCCACAGCTCATGCAAAGGAACAATACCCAAAGTTAGAGACCGGAAAGGTGATCCAAGGCCGCCATGGTGGTCAACCACCCTAGACAAATTACAATCTGACGTGCTTAGGAAGAAACGCCGAATCCGGAACGCTGCGCCCCGACGAAGAGAGTTCACTATCGATGAGTACATGCAGGCAAGGGACACATACCATCAGAAAGCAATAGAGGCAGCCACCCAGAGCTGGAAGGAGTTCTGCACTTCTCAAGACCGTGAGAGCGTTTGGGACAGCATCTACAGAGTTATAAGGAAGACGTCCAAAAGACAAGACGATATGTTGCTAAGGAACATAGCTGGCGAAACACTGTCACCAGATAAGTCGGCGGAGCTCCTGGCAAAGACGTTCTACCCTGACGACCAAGTAGATGGCGAAACTGAACTGCACAAGCGAGTCAGAGAGGCCACTGAAGGAAGAACTCCCGCGGAGATTGAAGACCTGTCGGAGGACGACCCCCCCTTCACGGACGCGGAATTGGAGATGGTTCTCTCGAGCCAGAACCCAAAGAAAGCGCCGGGACCGGACGGCCTGACCTCCGACATATGCAGCATGGCGATCAACTGTGACAGAGAGGTATTCTTGGCGATAGCTAACAAGTGTCTATCACTGTCATACTTCCCCAAGCAGTGGAAAATCGCCCACGTCTGCATCCTTCGTAAACCTGCAAAGGACGACTACACCAACCCAAAGTCGTACCGTCCCATAGGGCTACTACCGATCCTCGGGAAGACGGTCGAGAAGCTTTTAGTGGGAAGACTGCAGTGGCACCTTTTACCAACGCTTCATCCCAGCCAATATGGGTTCACGCCGCAAAGGGGAACCGAGGACGCACTCTATGATCTAATACAACACATAAAAACAGAAACTAAACAGAAAAAAAAGACAATACTCCTTGTATCCCTGGACATAGAGGGCGCTTTCGACAATGCTTGGTGGCCGTCCCTTAAGAGCCAATTGGTGCGGAAACGATGCCCAAAAAACCTCTACTCCCTGGTGGCCTCGTACCTGGAAGATCGAAGAGTCATCATCAACTACGCCAGAGCAACCAGCGAAAAGGGTACCACGAAGGGTTGTGTCCAAGGATCCATCGGCGGACCAACCTTCTGGAACCTCATCTTGGACTCACTCCTGCACAAAATGGCGTCCAGAGGGATATACTGTCAGGCCTTTGCTGACGATGTGGTCCTCGCTTTCTCCAGCCATAGTACTAGTGAGTTACAAGCCCAAGCCGAGACCACCCTAGCCGAAGTGCAGGACTGGGGAAGGCTAAATAAACTGAGCTTCGCCGCGCATAAGACCCACGCGATGGTAATTACCAAGAAGCACAAGTTTGAAGCCCCCGAAGTCTACATGTCCGGCACCCGACTGAGTATGGTCTCGGAAATAAAACTCCTAGGACTCGTAATAGACTCCAAGCTGACTTTCAACGCGCACGCATCTGCAATATGCAAGAAAGCTGCAGACATTTACAAACGACTAGCGTGCGCGGCGAGGGTAACGTGGGGTCTTAATGGCGAGATAGTGAGAACCATATACGTGGCGGTGATAGAGCCAATCGTCCTCTACGCAGCAAGCGCGTGGTCTTCGGCAGCCGAGAAGCTGATGATAAGGAAACAACTAGACTCGCTGCAAAGAGGATTTGCCCAAAAAATATGCAAGGCGTACAGGACGGTGTCTCTGACATCGGCACTGGTCCTCTCAGGCTTAATCCCCCTTGACCTTCGAATCCAGGAAGCCGCCAATCTGTACAAGATCAAAAAGGGGTACTGCGTGGACCTCCTACCACCAGGACGCGAAATAGAGCGCAGGGTGGGACCATTACAAAATCCACACCCATCACAACTCAAAACAACTGAGTACATGCGCTTGGAGAGCCTCGACCAGGAGACCCTCGATAAACACCAAATAGCCGGTCCCCTAATCTTCACCGACGGCAGCAAAATCGAGGGTAAAGTAGGAGCAGCCCTAACCTTGTGGGACCAGGGTAGGGAGAGGAAGTTCTCCACATTTCGCCTAGAGCCGCACAACACCGTCTTCCAGTCGGAAATGTATGCACTCTTCAGGGCAATAGAGATGGTGAAAAAGTCGAAAACGAGCGCTACCAACATCTTAAGCGACTCGAGATCATCCTTGGATCTACTAAGATCCCCATCGACGACTCACCCTCTCGGCCTACAAATGAAGAGCTGCATACGTAACATCCAGAACGAGGGCAGGACAGTGCGGTTCTTCTGGTTGAGGGCCCACGTTGGAACACCCGGCAACGAAAGGGCAGACGAGCTGGCGAAAAAGGCGGCAATAAAAAAGAAGACGGCACCGGACTATGACAAAGTACCAGTATCATACGTCCGAAAGCAGATACGCGAGGCGACTGTCAAGGCATGGCAAGCGAGATATGAAGCCTCCCAAACCGGATCAGTCACAAAGCTGTTCTTACCAAACGTCAAAAAGGCATATACCCTGGTAAGGAAAACAAAAATAACACCAACAGACACCCAGCTACTGACTGGCCACGGAGGTTTCGCGGCCTACTTGCACAGATTCCACTTAAAGGACAGCCCATCTTGTCTCTGCGATCCGCAATGTGAGGAAACGGTCACGCACGTAATCCTGGACTGCCCAAGATACGGCTCAGATCGAGCGATGCTGGAGGTCACCATCAACAAAAACCTAGACCAGCAATCACTCCACACCATCTTAGAATCAGAAGCCACCAGGACACCTTTCCTCACCTTCGCACGTAAAGCCATCTTAACAGCCGCGAAACGCAACAGCTCGCTAGTGGCTCTCCCCTCCGCGCCAATACCCGCGCCACCCTCACAAACATCCCAAACACCAGCACCTGCACCATCACAAACCCCTGCACCACTCACACAAAATTCCCAAACACCAGTACCCACACCACCAACAACACCTGCACCGCTTCCACAAGCTCCCCAGATACCAACTTCCGCACCACTTCCAATCCCCGTACTAATTCAACAAACACACTCGACACCTGCTTCTCCCACACCAACAATACCAACAAAATCAACAATAAATAAACTACTGGCCTCCCTCAAAAAGACCACAGGAGGCCTGCCAAAGAAGTGGAAAAAACTAACCACAAAAGTAAACCCGCCACAGCACAATCCACCAACACTGGCCACAACCAACGTGATGGCAATGCTAAATGAGAAGGCAGCGGACGGACAACCCGGAATAAGGGTCAGGAGCGTAGCCTTGTTCATGGCCGAGGGATCAGAAAGGGTGGGAATAGCTTTCAGTCGCTCGGAACCGCCGGATAGAGTCCAAATTTCACCAGGACTAGCAGCCCTACTCAAAGGAAGCACGAGTAAAACATCGGTGAGGTCAGCAAAAATAGACTCACTGACATGGCAAAGGCTGGCTGAACCCCCCTGCCGAATACTGCGGTCACAGAACAAAGTGATCGCATTGCTCGAATGTGGGGAGAAATCTCCCTTTGCCCAACTTGACTCGATCCTCCGAAGAGTTCGGGAATGCACGCCGCAAGGAGCCCCTAAGACCATAAGCGTAGACGCAATGAGGGTAGAACCTTATAGAGGCAGCATAGCAAACTACTACGAATGCCTCAAGGTCGCCCACAAACACCAGCTAGTCGTCTACGAAGACAGGGGGGAATGCCTTGACTTCCTAAAGGCAAAGAAACATCTACCTTCCCCCTCAACAGAGGCTCCAACCGAAACGCCGAAGCAGAGCGGGTCCGAGAGGCTGCAAGAGAAGCTGTACCCCGAGCCATCCACAAGCAAGACCAACACACCCACCCCCAAACATAACATCTCGAGGACTTTGGCGAGGGCCATTCTGGGAGTCGTCGCTCCAAGGGAAAAAGAAACCCCAAAATGCTCTGCCTCTAATGCTGCGCGCCAAACCAGCACCGACATTCCGGGAGTCGAAGAAACTCCAAAATGTTCTGCCTCTAAGGCTGCGCGCCAAACTAGCACGCAAGAGAGAGAGGTCAAAGCCTTTTTCGACACCCGAAATCAACGGGAACAAAAAGGACACCGCGAAGGCGTACTAGAGCACAGCAGAGGCAACATAACACTACCTGACCTAAAAATAGCCAGAAGCCCAAAGGAACATGCTATAAATGCGTTCATCGAGTTCTTAGCCACATTAAAGGCAACCCGCGAGGTAAACACCAATATCTGTAAAAAGATCCTTCAGACTTTCCAGAGAGGGAACCTCAAACTCCTGGAAGTAGAACTCGATGAAGCCAAAGCCGCCATCTATGACAACGTCAGCTCCCGTGTCATTCACGGAAGCATGACGGGACAGTACATGGCGGCCTATAGCAGCACCAAGGGCTTTATAGGCCTGGTCGAAAGTGAAAGAGTAGACGATCCCCCAAATTCCTTACATCAGAGAGCGACCAAGTGGTAGTAATGGCCGAATGCACGAGGGTGATGCTGGACGATAGGATACTCGGAATGGCAAACGCCATTTCAAGCGATCCTGAGCCGGGCGCAGCCTTCGTGAATTGGGAGCTACCAAAACTTTCCTGGGTAAATGGGGTTCCGGGGTGTGGTAAGACAACTCACATTATCAAGCACTTCGATGAGGACACGGAAGTAGTAGCGACAACCACAGTAGAGGCCGCGAAAGATCTAAGAGAGAAGCTGGCGCACCGCCTTGGCACGAAAGCGACAAAGAGAGTGCGAACAATGGCCTCGATCTTAGTCAATGGTTTTCATGAGGGAATAGCTATAAACCGGCTAACGGTGGACGAAGCCCTCATGAACCACTTCGGGGCCATTGTTATGGCGGCCAGACTGTCAGGAGCGAACGAGGTCACACTCATCGGAGATATCAATCAGCTGCCTTACATCGACAGACAAAATCTATTCGAATTAAGGTACTGTAGGCCTAGCTTGACAACCAACATCACATGCGAGTTGCCTTGCACACATCGGAGCCCAATGGACGTCGCCTATGCCCTCGCCGGAGTATATAACAGCATTTACTCCGCAAGCCCCATTGTCCACTCCCTAAAGGTTCTAGGATATACCGACGCGCGAATACCACACTGTAACGACGGCACCCTATATCTGGTCCACACGCAGGAGGAGAAGAGGCAGCTGAAAGACCAGGGATATGGAGCTGGAGCAGGTTCGCGAGTCATGACTATCCATGAGGCTCAGGGGCAGACCTTCGCAGACGTCGTCATCGTCCGAACCGGACGCGCACGGATCCGAGTACATGAGAGCGTCTCTCACGCAGTCGTCGCAGTGACGAGACACACCAACACCTGTGTCTATTACTCTGACGATGGCGGTGACGCAATAGGCAACTTCATCAGCCGAGCGGTGGGCGCTTCATTTACGGAGGTGGTGGAGGCGAACCTAAAAGGGGCAATGTCACAAAGAGACGATAGGGTGATAGAGACACTGATCCAAAAACTTAAGGAAGGCGTTCTGCATAAGCCAGGCCAAATCTAAAATTCCACACCTATATACATAATAATTATACAAAAGACTATAATAATTATACAAAAGACTCTAATAATTATAATTTTTATTCTAATAATTTCTCTAATAATTATAATATATATTTTTAAAATTTAAAAAAAAAAAAAAAAAAAAAAAAAAAAAAAAAAAAAAAAAAAAATTGTCGGTAGGGGTCTCATCCAACCCCTCTAGTATAAGCTCTAGATATAAGTACAGTTTAAATTGTCCCAAAATTAAGTACGCCACATTAAAAAAAAAAAACTTTCTTAAAATAAAAAAAGGCACGGGCAACTATGAGCCCGTGGATATAGTTTTTTTAAAATAAAAAAAAAATAAAATAAAAAAAAAACATCGGTATAGATAACCGAACTGAGATAAATTATTTATAAGTAGCAAATAATTACATAAAAAATAATAGTAATTCGAAAATATATAAAAATTTACAAAATCATCAAAGTCATCTGCCCGTTCGCGTCGGTCATACTGTGCCGCCCGTAGGCTAGGTCATTTGGAATCAGTGACATCTTAATTATTTATTAGAATGTTGTACAGTAAACCATCTTACGTATAATTTCTATCTAAAAGTGATTATTATATTTATTTTCATAAGGATGAATATCAAATTATAGAAATCATCTAATGTTTGTTAATGTATACAAATCTATATCTATAGTATATATCAACGCGGACTTTTTTAAACAATATTTAAGGGACAATATTTTTGTAGAATATTGTTTTTGTGTCTCATAATATAAGGTTGAGTCGGCGCGCGCCATGTATGCGTTAAGCAAACTTATTTTGGGTGACGTTTTCTAACAACAAACTTTGCTAGCCGTTGCTTAGCAATGGCGGTTGTTATAAACATGGCGGAATAAATTGCATGTCAAATTAATAAATATTTTAATATATTGGTATATATCGAAAATATTACAAATATGAGTAAAAAAAGTATCCTATGTTCATCCCGGGACCCTCGAGTATCTCTATATGAGTATTTAATCACAATTAAATTAGCGGTTTGGCCCTGATTGCGTAAAAGACAGACAGACAGACAGACAGAGTTACTTTCGAATTTATAATATAGGTATGGATTACTTAGAATTTATGTTTAGAAATTTTAATATAATATTACATGAGATACATATTATTTTATTAACTTATATAGATATGTACCTATCAGGAGAGAAGGAAATGTTGAGACACTTCTTAGGGTTTAGGGTTAGGACTTTTTGTTAATTAGACAAGAATAATTGCTACCTACTTTTTTAATGATTTCACAATATTTTCTTTTTACAAAACATCGATTTCGTTTACCCTATTACAATTAATATAATAGAAAACTCAACGCTGCGATTAGCTTCGACACCAGAGCGAAGAAATAAAAATATAAATTTAAATAAATATTTCTTATTATATTTATGATGAGTTCCGCCACCCAACACGCAATGGCTAAATAATTCGGCGGTGCGTGGGAAGCAGATTGTCTAGGTATTACCTACTAGTTTTCCTCCTTACTATGAAGCTTAAGAAATTGTTCATCATTATCAACAATAAACAATTTAATTGAATATGAGTGACTAAGTAAACGTGTATTTCTTAATTCTTCTGGTTTTACATATAAATGTTCTCGATCGCTTAATAACCCAAGATCTCATTCCCCCATTCGCATGCATAATGCATGGCGGGCACGCACCCCCGCCGTATCGCCTCATCTAAACGAATCTGGCGATATCTAGGGGCTTCTCTGATCTAATAAAAAGGTACATTAAGCTCGATAAGATTGCGATGATTGTTTGTATTACTTGTAGATGGATACATAGTAAATAAATAAATCAGGTTCACGCGATAGCAGGGTATGCAGAGGGAACGCAGTGTCAGGACACTCCGTTCCTCACGCACTGCCGACTGTTTTGTGGTACTGCATGTTGCTGGGCTTTTGCCTTGGTGCCAGAGCGAAGAAATGTAAATATTAACTAATAATAATTGAATCCCCTGAGTGGGGATCGGACCCACACCTGTCAAGTTACAGTAATTCCCTTGTAACCACGCCACGACGGCCCCAAAAAAAATTTTAAAAGTTATATAAAAAATCTATCTATATATTGTGCCTTATCTATATATATAAAAGGACTTGTCCTCACTGACTGAGGCAAGACGCACGCACAGCCGTAACCGCTGTGCGTAGAAACGTAAAGTTTGGACAGACGTTTACTTTCGTAATCTGGACATCCACTAAGAAGGGATTTTGAAAAATTTTTACTCTAAAGGGGTGAAATAGGGGTTGAAAGTTTGTATGGATTTTTTTTTAAATCGGCAACGATTTTTATAAAATTTGAAATTTATATTTTTAAAAGTATTTAATTGAATACGTGTTTCATAGTTTTCTAGAATTCTCCCGCTAAGGGTGCAAATAAGGGGTTGAAAGTTTGTATGAAAAAATCTTCAAATCGCCACCGATTTTTATAAAATTTGAAATTTCGACTCTTAAAAATATTTCATTGAACACATGTTTCATGGGTTATTAGAATTCCCCCTAAATAAGCTAGCGAAGCTGCGCGCGTCCGCTAGTCTATATATATAAAAGGACTTGTCCTCACTGACTGAGGTAAGACGCATGCACAGCTTTAACCGCTGATGGTAGAAACGTGAAATTTGGTCAGATGTTTACTTTCGTAATCTGGACATCCATTAAGAAGGGATTTTGAAAAATTTTAACCCTAAAGGGATGAGATAGGGGTTGAAAGTTTGTATGGAAAAAAATTTTAATCGGCACCGATTTTTATAAAACTTGAAATTTAGATTTTTAAAAGTATTTAATTGAACACGTGTTTCATCGTTTTCTAGAATTCTCCCCCTAAGGGTGCAAATAAGGGGTTGAAAGTTTGTACGGAAAAATCTTTAAAACGCCACCGATTATTATAAAATTTTAAATTTAGACTCTTAAAAATATTTCATTGAACACATATTTCGTGGTTTTTTAGAATTCACCCCTAAATACGCAAGCGAAGCTGCGCGCGTCCGCTAGTTTATTATATAATACAGCGTGATGCAGTGAAAAATATTAAATCTTTTATTCAAATAAATACGAGTGGGTATATCCGAATCGATTCTCTTGTAGGTTGGCGCTTACGTCGCTCATGCACTTATACTGTTTGTATAAATATTTGGAGAAAATAACGTGAGATTTTTTAAAGAAGGATGTATCCAATATTAGAACTACACATAATTAGCCAATCTCTTTTAAATTAGTAATATTTTTTATTATTTATTGCTGTAGTGGTTAGAAACCTGAAATGTAAGCAAGTATATATCATTATTGCCGCCTAGATCAAACGTCACTTACTGGACAAATACAAACATAACATTTTAAAATGTATTTTTTTTTCTAATCCTAATGGAGACGCAATTTGCGGCCGTTATAAATAAAAGAGAAGCTTCTGCGCTTCTGAGAAGCTCGGTGGCCCGAGTCAAGGGTGAATAGACACAAGTAGATTTTTTGTTTTTTTACTATATAAAACAAGTTTTATCCGAATGCTTTTTCGTAGTATTTATTAGGTCATCGATAATATAAATACAAAAAAGCTTTTAAAAATACATGGTCATGGTCCTTCGAAGAATATTTTTATGTTTACATCGAATCAAACAAGTGTAGTGCAAAGTGAGTATCCACCACGCTGCCTACTCTCTGACTCTGACAGGTGGTTTTTAGGATTCCTTAACTTAAAATAGAATAAGCGGAACTGTTAAAGGACTACCTTGTCCGTCTGTCAAGACCATTTATTGCGAGAGAGATCGACTCTTGGAGCCAATTTGAAATAATATATCAAATATTCAGCTCAAATTCCCTTGGAACACAAAAATATATTATTTTGTATGAAATCGGCTGCGTCATCATACCTACAAGGTACTACACACTATTAAAGAAAGATTTAAGAAGTGAAAACTTATATTTCTTTCTGGCGTTCTAGATACCTACTATTCTGGAAGTCTGAATGAAAGAAAATGAAAATGTGAAATAATAATGAACCTAAGGTATTTTTTTTATAAGAAGGCTTATCTTGTTGCATATAACGTAGAATTTCGAAAGGATACATTAGGTACAATTTTTGATGTATTTGTTTAAACATAATATATTTATTTATTTTTAGCGATGTAAAGCTCATAAATTGTACCACAGACTATATCTGTGAGAGGAGGCCACGAGGCGGGGCGTTGAGGATGAGGAGTGCCGCACCTCGCCCCGCCCACCTGCAGCCTTCCTGTTACGTACTCGAGCTCGGCTAAACCTAAACATCCTCTACAATATACCTGTCTCATATCACGATTCGAGTAACGACTTCTGAAGATTTGAATGAAATTCTTTTTCACTCCTTGAAAAAGATGTTTTACTTATTAAAAGATTCAGATATTACTATTCGGACATTTTTTGTGTTTGAATTAAATTCGTCGTAGAAATAAAACTGTGTACCTATCTGTGCATGACACAACGCTGGTTCCCCCCGCACGTAGCCGGGTAGGCACTCTGTTCTCATTAAGACACTTCCGTCGCCCACTCTTCGCCGAATTCTAGATTGCGTATTAATTTTCGGAAGTCAACGCCGCGCTTTGCCGCGTTACCGGAGCAATTTTTTTCATTTCCTGGAAGTGAGGATCGAATCCGCAACCTGTCGCGTTTACAGTCAGCCGCTTGTGGCACTGCGCAACGACATGCCTCAGGAATTGTAAATGCAATTAGAATTTGTAAATGTCTAGAGACTTAATATCAAACAGGTTTTAATGTGGAATTTACTGACAGTGACAGGGTGATTCAAGACGACGCGACGCGAGGGTTCTATGACTAACACTTACTAAAATACATACTAGATTCTAATAATAAGCATAAAAAAAAATAAAAGCTCAAATGGATACAGAACATAACGCAATCCGGATATTTAATCTAGGTATTTAACCATGATACAAAACAGACGTGTTTTTGTAGGTAGGTAAAGGCAGGTACGGGCAGGTACGGGCAGGTACGGGCAGGTACGGGCAGGTAGGTTTAGCTGATAGACCAAACTCTTTTACAAAGCACAATCATTCTCTACTTATACATACTCGTATACTACAGAACCAGTGTTGTACTTGTAAGGAACTTGCAGTTTGCAGACCTGCACTGATGTTGTAAGCAATTAACTATGCATATGAATTTGTAATAGTTTTCATCTGCAATATAAATGTTCATTATTTATTTGTGTCCTTTATTTTTGCTGCAAGTTCTTACTTTTTCTCAAATTTCATAACTGTAGGTACCTACCTACCTACCTACCTGCCGGTGTCCACATTACGCGGAGTATTGCATACAAAATGCAGCATGCATAAACGTTCGTTTCGATTGAGATGACTTAGAAGCTTGAAATAGGCCTGAATTTATTTTATCAAAGTAATAGGACCCAAAATAATCATTTTCAAAATTTTTGTCTGTTTATGTGCGTGATTGTGCGTGTTTGTGCGCGCTACTCGCAAACACGACTTGAGTGATTTGTCGGCAGTTTTTTACCTGTCTATTGTATTTAAATAATTTTCCCTTAACATTCAGTGTTTGTTTTTTTCAAGAGGTTCATAAATAAAAAAGTTTTATCAATTTACGTCTGTCACTTATGTCTGTTTGACAAAAATGCAATTAAGTAATCCTTTTAATGTATGATATCTATAGGTACTTTCCAATGTATACATATTTATTATCTATACATTATAATAATATTATAATACAAATTATTATTTTGCAGTTACTATTAATTATATCCAATACATTGGTGATGAATGAAAGCAGAAGTAACAAAGTCGCGAGGTAGAGATTGTGGAGGCTGTAGGCAACATTGGCGGGGCGAATCACTAGAGCATCACCGGCGGCCGCGTCCGGTTGCCGTATGAATCAGCGAACGAGAATGTGAAAGCCTGTTCTCGGTTCCCACGCGGTGCATTGCTCGGCGCTCCGCCCAACGCCTGGGAGTATTCACCGTACATATGTGGTCTTATTTGAACGTAATGTAAGTGGAGTACGCAGTTGTGGCCCACGTGGGGGCACGTGGGGCACAAGGGTGTGCCTGCAACGCGACGGTTGTGCGTTTGATGCCCACTCAAAGAAATTAATTATTATTAATTAATATTTCTATTTCCTCGCTCTGGCACCAAGACAAAAGCCCGGCGGCGAGTCCTGGCACTCAACACGCTATGCCTCGACAAATTCGTTGTAAAAGGGGGAACGGAGTCTCTTAACACTAGGTTCCCTCTGCCTATCCTGCCGTGTTCGTGAAGCTTTTTTTACTAATATTTATAAAACTGAAGAGAATGTGGGGTTGAAAGCTCTGATCTCAGGAATTACTGGGTCGTCGTAATTGAAAAAAGTGAGTACTTAATAGTAAGTAATTCATTTAACAAGAGTGCGCGTAGAATGAGCACCCCACGCGTCACCATGTAACTACACGTGAGACATGAGACATGACTACAACCTCAAAGCAGGGCAGGCAGACCCTCCGTTCCCCACTTTCCGCTAAATTCTGTAGACATTGCGTGTTGAGTGAACACAACGCTGCGCTTCTTTGCCTCGATACCAGAGCGAACAAACGGAAATATACATTTAATTAAATATTTCGTTTTCTCGAGTGGGGATCGAACCCACACCCTTGTGCCGCTGCGCCACGACGCCCTCTACAACGTTTTAAAATAAAGTTATGAAGATGATTGAATAAGACTAGTAGACTACCTCTACATCTGCGACTCCCACTCATGTTCAAATATTATTTTTGTAGATCTGTACTCTAAAAGAAAAATAAGAAGTGACAACTTACAATATAAATAAAGGAAAAAAATTCGAAAAGTGAAAAATTATAGATATTTCACACAAAATGAGTGCAAAGTGCAAACTTAAGTTTGTTAACTATTATAAATTGTTATACCTACAATCGTGATATTGGTACGGAATTCACAGTGAATGAACCGTGATCGGAAGTGTCTTAGTGGGAACGTAGCTCCTACGTTCCTTCTCACTACTCCGCTATGTTCAGTACCTATACAGCGTAAAGTTAAGAAAAGCTTTTGCATTGAACAGCTTAGGATAAGAGATTCTAATTTGACTCCTTTCCTCTTTATTTCGGAATATGGCGCAGAACCGTATGCACTAATATCAAGGCGGATAAATAATAAAATATAATTTTCCTCAGGTGTGGTGATAAAAATTACCACTTTTACATCGAACATAAATACTTTAAATATTATACCATTCTCCTTTGTGGTCGCTATATAGCCTTAGCGTTTAAAGTAAGTTAAAATATTAATACCTAAGTTACATGTACATCATTAAAATATGTAAGTACCTATTGAAATATCCTGAAAGTGGCGTAAGCTCAGTGAGCTTGATGGAGTGTCTACACTCTACGGGAAGGCGAGGAGGCGAGGAGGCGAGGAGGCGCGTGCCCTGGACCTCGGTTATGAGACCGAGCTGATCCGCATTGACTTGCTAATGCTCTCCCGCTGTGAGACCCGCCGAGACCGTAGCCCGCCTGCGAAGCCCGTACTACAATACTACAATACACTTGTTTACAAATATAATGTAATGGAGATATGTATATACATATATATTGGATTCGGAGCGGCCCTGTGAAGGCGAACATCGGGGATTATGAAATCCCCACTGTTACTTTCAAACATAACATTTTAAGTGCCTTAAAGAAAGTCATCGTTGTCCTTCACAGAATTATATATTTATTTGTTATTTCAGCGAGCAAGCCCTTCTCCCTTGTGAAGATCCCAGTAGATAGTTCAATATACGAGTATGTCAATTAAAATATTTCCATGTAGAGACATTCATATAATATTTTTCAACTACTGTCTATTGTGGAAGATTGACAGAATATTTAAAGGAATATACAATATGACCATCATGTGTATTGAACGTCATGCAGGACAGCGTGTTATGTAATAATTAAATTATACAGTTGACTTTAAAAAGAGCAACTGTTGAGTTTCTTGCCGGCTCTTCTCAGCAGAACTGCCTTCCGAACCGGTGGTAGCTTTTTGTTCATATGTTCATTCGACAATTCAAAAGTGTTTATAATAGTCTATTTGATTAAAGAATATTTTGAATTTGAATTTATCACAATTCAATTAAATATGAAAATTAAAAAGGAGTTTTCGTAGTAGAGGCCAAGCGCCCCCGTGTCAAGTGGGATCTACGTGATTGTGCACTCAACTCCAAATCATTTCTTATAAACTTGACGAAATCACATAATTCATTTTATGTGCATATATTTTGCAAGTACCTACTATATATTAAATCTTTGACTTTGATCAGTATAGACTATAGAATATATGAAAAGTTTAATAATTTTGTTTTGGTCGGTCCCGGCCACAAGTTAAGTGGCCGGGACCGACCTCCGATCCTCGACACCGGCGGGAGGTCAGGGGTGATGGGAGTGGCGTCCGAGCGCGCTCACCAATAGCGGCTAATAACTGACACATGTGAGCCTCGCTTAACAGGAAAATACAACGAAGTATTATTAACTTATACGTAATTAACTTTAAACATAGTTAACTTCGAGTTTGGAACATCACCGAGTTATTTTATAAACTATGTCTTTTTATTCGTAATTAGTGAATTGTCACCATTAGCCATTTAGAGATAAATTTATTAGGTCAAAATGGCCGATGTGGCCCTAAATTGAAGATAAATTCAGCAATTATCATAGAACAACACATAGGACTGAACCAAATTAGACAATGCTTCCGATCATCTGTTATAATTATCATTACAATCATCGATCACGGCTTCCTGACCGACGCCACATGACGCCACGCGGACGCCTCTCCCTCCAAGTGCTTATTCATTCTAATTATCCGAAATATTTACTATCGTGTGCAATCTAGTCGTTATTGACTAAGAAATAAGGCGCGAAGAATTGGTCGAGATCTACTGTCCTCATCCGGAACTCTGAATCACGTTTCCTAGTACACTCTGAGTCACTTCCGCACACCACGCCGCCACCACGCCGCCACCACGCCGCCACCACGCGAGGGTAAACAAGTGTCTTCACCAACAGCGGGTGACCAAATATTCCTTATTTTAAATGAAATGATTCAACGTTGTAATATTGTGTTGGTGTGGTTTATAAATCCATGAGTGAGATTAAGAAAAGGTAGCTTTTAAAACAACAACGTCAATCACTTCATTCAAACACCGTCTTTCCAGGTGTAATAGCTAGTAGGTCGGAGTGGGTCGGAGCTGGTCGGCCCAGGGCCGGGGCCGGGGCCGGGGCCACGCTGACAACTGAGTAACGATAAAAAACCCGAGTCCGACGAACACAGATGATTCAATGTCGCGACAGCCTTCGAAAGCTTTTACGACCTCTTTTATCACACAATGTTCTACATGTAGCTGACCAATAAATACTAAGACAATCATTAAATATTTTTAAGAGAAAGCCCAATGTAAATGGAGTATTTTAGGTGTAGGTTCTCATTGCCTACAGTGCGGGGTGCGGGATGCCTAACCCGTGTTTATAGATATAGGAGAAACTACGAGTAAATGAAGGATTAGTAAAACCAGAAGAAAAGCACCTTAA